>NW_024434992.1:0-59442 GCF_017639785.1 Mesocricetus auratus | reverse complement strand
GGGACACTCCTCCAATGCTGGTGGGAGTGGCAACTCATACAGCCACTTTGAAAACCAGTCTGGAGATTCCCCAGAAAAATGGGAATCAGCCCACCAGGAGACCCAGGAATTCCACTCTTAGGCATATAACCAAAAGATTCACATCCATATAGCAAGGAAGTATTTTCCACTGTATTCTTAGCAGCATTATTTGTAATAACCAGTACCTGGAAGCAACCTACATGCCCCTCAACTGAAGAGTGGATTAGAGAATGTGATACATTTACACAATGGAGTACTATTCAGTGAGAAAAAATGAAATGTTGAAATTTGCAGGCAAATGTACAGCACTAGAAGAAACAATCCTAAGTGAGGTACCCCATAGAGAAACATGGTATGTACTCAATCATATATAGATTTTAGACATGGATTTGGTGAGTGCCAGCCTACTATCCCACTGGCAGATAATCTGGGAAACAGAACCTTCAATGTATGGCTTATGGAAGAAGGTGCAGACACCCACAGCTAAACACTGAGCAGCAAACTCAAAGGACCCAGTGACAGATAAGGAGTACTTATGAGTATAGGGGTCAATATTGGGATAGTTTAACCCACCGAAAGAGCTGACCTGAACAATGGAGAGCTCTTGAACACCAGGGTGATGGTTGGGAATCCAGCATTGGGCTGCTCCAAACACCCTAAATATGGTTGCCAGTGAGGAGGCCTAGGCAATCTATGTGGCCTTGGGTAGTAGATCAGTATTTATCCCTGGCATACAAATAGATTTTGTGTGCCCATCCCACAGTGAGAGATGCTCTCACAGCCTGGACTCTTGGGAGAGGGCCTTGTCTCTGCCATGGATGAAATGAGAGACTAGGGATATCCCCCATGGAGGGCATCACCCACACTGGGGAATGTAGAAGGGATTGGTGGAGGGGAAGGTAGTTGTTGGGAGGGTGTAGGAAGAGGGGATGGAGAGGGAGAGGGTGCTGGCATTGAAATCTGATACAACCTTGTTTCTAATTTGAAAAAAGCACAAGTTAACAGAATGAATAAGAAGACAGAATCCAGTCTTCTGCTTCATACAAGAAACACATCTCAACTTCAAGGCCAACATTACCCCAGAGTAAAGAACTGGGAAAGACTTGCTGTGAAATGGACATAGGAAATAATAGGAGGGAAGAAGTGGAGAGGAAAGGAGAACATGATGGACAAGGAAGATCAAGTTTGGGAAGAATAGGTAAGAGCAAAGAATGAAATACCTTAGGAGAGGGAACCATTAAAGGTTTAAAGAGAAATGTGGCACTGGGAAAATGTTGAGGGATACAGAAGAATGACCCTGGTTAAAATGTAATCAATAGGGGAGTGTCTATGTTAATTACCCTTCCCCTATAATGGGATTGAAGACTAACTGAAATGCCATCACAGAGCCTTCACTAAGTATTTGCAGGAAGCAGAATAGAGATCTTCAGCTACTCAATGAATTGGACTCCTAGAATCCAGATGGAGAGAGGGAGGGGTGATGAGAAAATGAGTGAAGACCATGCTGGGGAAACACACAGAAACATCTGACTTGAGCAAGTGGCAACTCACAAACACCAGTCTGGCAGCTGAGGAACCAGCATAAGACTAAACTAGGCCCTTTAAATGTGGGTGTCAGTTGGGAAGAATGGCGCTCTATAGGTCCTCTATCACTGGAACCAGTATTTATCCCTAGTGCATGAATGGGCACTGAGAGTCCATTTTCTATGGAGAGATGATCTCTCATCCTAGATACTTGGGGGAGGGGACTAAATCCTGCAACAAATTTTGTTAAAGACTTTGGTGATACCCCATATGGAGGCCTCACCCTCACTGGGAATTGGATGGGGTGGGATGGGGAATGTGTGTGTGGCGTGATGAGTCTGGAGGAAGAGTGTACTGGCATTGCTATCTAAAGTAAGATTGATTTCAATTTAAATAAAAATAATTAAAAGAAGAAATAAGCTGGTGAGACTATGCTAATATCTAAAAAATTATACTTCAAACCGAAATTAATCAAAAGAGAGACAGGTCATTAAAAATTAAAATATTTATTAAATATTTCCTTACACATTATTCAAAAGTAGAAAATATTTTCTGTGATCACTTTTTAACAGTTGTTCATGCAAAAATAGATGTTGGTACAACTTTTAATTTTGCAAATACTTGAAGATATGCATGCCTCCATGCCTGCATACAGTTTCTAGGGCATGGTAGGCAAAAAAATTTCTGAGGAATTCATGGGAATGAAACTACACACAGTTGACACCTGCAGGTCTGGGTTTGGAACTGAACTCAGGTCCTCTGCAAGAATAATTGCTTTTCACCCCTGAGCTCTCTCTCTAGTCACAGAGAGATGATCATGTGATTTTTATTTGTCAGATTGTTTATATGGTGGATTATGTTGATGGATTTTTGTATATTGATCCATCCCTGCATGCCTGGAATGAAGCCTACTTGGTCATGGTGGATGAATTTTCTGATCTGATTTGCCAGTATTATATTGAGTAGTTTTGCATCAATGTCCTTGAGGGATTTTGGCCTGAAGTTTCCTTTCTTAATTTTGTCTTTGTGTGGCTTGGTTATAATGGTTATTGAAACCTCATGGAAAGAGCTTGACAAAGACCCTTCTGCTCCTTTTGAGTGGAATAATGTGAGAAGAAGTGGTGTAATCTCTTCTTTTAATTTCTGGTAGAATTCTTCACTGAGGCCTTCTGGCCCTGTACTTTTTTTGGTGGGGAGACTTTTGATGACTGCTTCTATTTCCTTAGGGGTTAGAGGTCTATTTAAATTGCTTATCTGTTCTTGATTTAATTTTGGCATGTGATTTCTATCCAGAACTTTTTCCATTTCCTTGCATTAGATTTTCAAATTTTGTGGAATACAGGTTTTCAAAATATGACCTGAAATTTCTCTGAACTTCCTCAGAGTGCATTGTCATGTTCCCCTTTTCATTTTTGATTTTGTTAATTTGTATGTTCGCTCTCTGCCATTTGGTAAGTTTGGATAAAGGTTTGTCTATCTTGTTGATTTTTTCAAAGAATCAACTCTTCCTTACATTGATTTTTGTATTATTTTCCTAGTTATTGCTTAATTGATTTCAGCCCTCAATTTGATTATTTCCTGGCATCTGTTCCCCCTGGTTGTATTTCCTTCTTTGTTTTCTAGAACTTTCAGTTATGCTGTTAATTCTCTAGTGTGACTATTATCCAGTGTCTTCATGTGGGCAATTAGTGCTATAAATTTCCCTAGTAGCACTGCTTTCAAAGTGTCCATAAGTTTGGGTATATTGTGTCTTCATTCTCAATGAATTCTAGGAAGTCTTTATTTTATTTTTTATTTTGTCTTTGACCCAGAAATGGTGCAATTATGAATTATTCAACTTCCATGAGTTTGTAGGATTTCTGCAATGTGTGCTGTTGAATTCTAATTTTAATGCATGGTGGTCTGATAAGACACATGGAGTTATCCCAATATTTTTGTACCTGTTGAGGTTTGATATGTTGCCAAGTATGTGGTTGATTTTTCAGAAAGTTCCATGTGGTGCTGAGAAGGAAGTATATTATCTTTTATTTGGGTGGAATTATATATATATATATATATATATATATATATGTATGTATGTGTGTGTGTGTGTGTGTGTGTGTGTGTGTATTACATCAATTGGCTCATAACTTCTATTCGTTCTTTGGTTCTTTGTTAAGTTTCTGTCTTGTTTTCCTGTCTAGTGGTGAGAGTGGGGTGTTTAAGTCTTCCTTTATAAGTGTGTGCTGCTTTATATGCAATTTGAGTTTTAGTAATGTTTCTTTTATGAATGTGTGTGCCTTTGTATTTGAATCATAGATGCTCAAACTTGATACTTCATCATGGTGGATTTCTCCTGTGATGAGTAGGAAATGCCCTCCTTCATCCCTTTTGAATGATTTTATTTTAAATTCTAACTTGATTGGAAAATCTTTTTCCCAACCCTCAAATCTGAGGTAATATCTCTCTTTGAAGCTGAGTTGTGTTTCTTGTATGAAGAAGAAGGATGGGTTCTGTCCTTGAATCCATTCCTTTAGCCTATATCTCTTTGTGGGCAAGTTATGACCATTAATATTGGGGTATATTAATTACCATTGATTGCTCATTCTTGTTTGTTTTGCAACAGGTGCTTGTGGTGGAATTATATTTGGATTTCCACCTCTTTTTTCTTTTGGCTATTGGTAAGGTGGGATTATTTATTTCCTGTTTTCTGGCTGTAGTTAACTTCCTTGGGTTGGAGTTTCCCTACCAGAACTTTCTGTAGGGTTGGGTTAGTGGATACATATTTTCTAAATCTGGTTTTCTTCATGGAATATATTGTTTTCTCCATTTATAGTGATTGAAAGATTTGCTGGCTATCACAGTCTGGTCTGGCATCGGTTCTTTCTTAGAGTTGGAAGAATAACTATCCAGGGAATTCTGGATTTCAGAGTTTCCATGGATAACTCAGGTGTGATTCTGATAGTTTGTACATTACTTGACCTTTTTCCTTTACTTGTCTTAACATTCTACCTTAATTCTTTATGTTCTGGGTTTTTACTATTACGTGTGCAGGCGACTTCCTTTTGGGGACCACTCTATTTGGTGATCTGTAGGCTTCTTGTACATTCTTTGTCATATATTTCTGTAATTGGGAAAGTTTTCTTCTTTGATTTTGTTGAATATGTTTTCTGCTCTTTTGAGTTGGTTTTCTTCATCTTCTATATCTATTATTCTTAGGTTTGATCTTTTCACGGTGTCCCATATTTCCTGTATATTTTGTTTTAGGGATTTATTGGACTTAAGATTCTCTTTGGTCGATTTTGTCTTCCATTTCTTTTATTCTGTTAGTTATGCTTGTATCTGTAGTACTGGCCATTTGCCCAGCTTTTCTATTTCCAGCATTCCTTCAGACTGTGTTTTATTTATTGTCTCTCTTACAGCTTTCATCACTTGCACTTTTTGAATTGTTTCTTGTAATTTTTGCTTTGTCTCTTCCACTCTTTCTTGCATTTGTTGCATTTTTTGGATTATTTTTTCCTCCACTTATTGCAATTCTTGAATTTATTGGATTGTTTTTTCCTCTACTTCTTTTATTTTTTGGTTTGTGTTTTCTTCCATGTCTTTAAGGAATTTTCTTATATCCTCTTTGAGGGCCTGTATCATTTTCATGAAGTTGTTTTTAAGGACTTTCTCATCAGCTTCCTCTACAATGGGCTGTTCAGGTCTTGTGTAGATTCTCTAGTTTCTGGTAGTGTCATATTTTTTATTCTGTTGGTGGATGTGTTTTTATATTGTCTTCCTGTGGGTGCAGAAGGAGTCTCTTCTGCACCCACAGGATGTGGTATGTGACCGCAGATCCTTTTCAGTGGGTGGAAGCGGGTCCAATACCCTGGTGGCTTTCCTCTTGCATGGATGGAGGCCATCCTAGTATTGAGACTTTGGCAAACTCTAGGTAGGCTAGACCATTGCCTTCCCTGTTATGTGGGTGGAGAATGGGACTTGGAAGATGGCAGTATCTGGGTGGGCTGAATAACTGTCAGGCTGGGATCCTGATATGCCATCGGGCATCTTTTTTTTAACTCTTTCCAAAGTCAAGTGAATTCTTGAAAGCTATTTCTACATCAATCCATTCTGAAGATCTCACATCTTTCTTTGTTTCAGACAATATAAAATCCCATTCTCCCAGTACATCCATTGTGGGATCCATTCACAGTCTCATCCCAGCCTGCAGGCCTCTCTCCATGATGATCTGCACACAGTGGATGACAGGTGTAGTCCCCACAAAGACCTATTTGATGGTCAATCTCTCACTGTAGCTTTTGACTAGACAGCTCATATTGTCTTCATCCTTCTTTAATCCCTTCATCTTAGAAATCTGTAATAGGTCATGGATTGAGAGCAAAGTCATAGCATTTCTTCCAGCATCTTCAGATTTGGGAAATATTTGGGGCACTCAGACACTCCTGATCTCTTTTGCTTGTTGCTATGGATCTTGTTCAAGAACAGGCATGCTAGAATGAATCCAAATAATTTCCAAGAACTGCTTGTGAATTCTGGCTGTGGCTATCAGGATATGTCTGATCCCCGATGTGTACTGTCCCCCCTGACACATCATCCACTACAGATTCTCTTTGCAGAGCCATTCAAGGATCAGCTGTGCTCCTCCACTTATCCCCTAAAGTTATTTCTCACTCCATGAACCCAATGTCCCCATTTTTGATAACAAGTTGAGAAGAAATGCTTCCAGAAGAGTTCAGGTAGAGAGAGTCAGAATAGGCAAAGAGCAGATTACTACCTCAGGAACATGGTCACCAATCACCTGGTAGGTGTGTACACCCCAAAAATTGTGTCCCTCTGCCAGAATTGGTCAGCTTGGATTCTATATGTGAGAGAGCATCAGGTGTCAGTACTCCTCCTGTATTCAGCCATTCAAATATTGTCCCACACTCAGAGTCCTTTTTCTCCACATGTCAGAGATCATCACTTGTGAACTCTCCTCCTCAACTCTTCCCATTGAGTAATAGATTAGAACAGGCATCCATTTTCTCCAAAATTGATCAGGCCTGTGAGTTGATCAACAACAAAAAAGATCTATAGAGCAGAAGCAGCAGAGGAAGAAGGTTAGAGAACTATCATGGAAAGGAGGAAAGGATTCCCATCCTTCACATGGCCTCTGATTTTGTGAATTCCATGTTCCAGAGACAGTTAGTTGTCAGTTCTCCTACACCAGTGTACCACTTAATTACTTCTCCAGACACTGAGTCCAATGTATACTTATGGGAGAGCCCATGTAGTGTCAGCTCTCCTCCTTCCCTCAGTTGTTTTACCAGATTCTGATTCTATCATCCCCATTAATGAGACCAATGAGTATCTCTGGGTTGTACCTTGTTTTACACACCAATACCTTCATTCCCTCTTCCTCCCATCCTTCTATGCCCTCCCACCCCTCTCCCAAACAATTCCCCACCCATTCCCCAAGCATAGTGAGGCTCTCCATGGGGAATAATCAAAGTCTGTTTACATCATTTAGGGGAGGACATAGGCCCTCTTTCATGTATCTGGGCTGTAATAGTATCCCTCCGATGGAATGGGAACCCAAAGTCCATTTGTGCACTAGGAATACGCATTGGCTCCATTCTTAGAGGTACTATAGAGTTCCCCGGACTCCTAGCTGGCACTCACATTCAGAGGGCTTAGTTCAGTCCAAAGCTGGTTCCCCAGCTCTCTCTAGGTCAAGTCACCTGTTTCTGTGAGTTTCATCAGCATGGTCTTGTTCCCTTTGCTCATCCCTCCTCCCTCTCCACAACCGGATTTCAGGAGTATAACTGATTATTTAGCTGTGGGTGCCTGCATCTTCTTTGATCACCTACTGGATAAAGGCTCTAGGAATGGTAACCAACATAGTAACCAATCTCATTATGGGGAAGGGCATCAAAGGCTGCCATTCCACAACTGACTAGGTTGTTATTGGGGGACATCCATTTGGATCCCCGAATATTTTCTGAGTGACTGTCCTCTCTCCAAGTGTATACTTGCACCCTCAAGGCTTCTCCTCTTTGCCCTCCAGTATTCCTCCACTTTCCCAGTTCGATTGATCCCTCCTGTACTTCTTCCCCCTACCCTTCTCCCACTCTCCTCTTTCCTCTTCCCTCCTCCCCCCCTCCGCTGTGCTCCCAATTTGATCAGAGGTTCTTTTCCCACTCCGTTTGTTTGGGGTTAACCGTGCTTTCTTCCTTTGTGGCCCTTCTTGTTTCCTAGTTTCTTTGGTTGTGTGGATTGTAGGCTGGTATACCTTTGTTTTATGCCTAATATCCATGTATGAGTTAGTATATAAACTGCTCTCTGTGATTGGGTTACCTCACTCAGGATATTTTCTTTCAGTTCCATCCACTTGTCTGTGAATTTCAAGATTTCATTGATTTTTTCCAATGAGTTATACTCAATTATGTAAATGTACCACATTTTCTCCATCCATTCTTTAGTTGTGGGGCATTTGGTTGCTTCCAAGTTCTGGCTGTTAAAAGCAATGCTACTTCCAAAATAGTTGGATATATGTCCTTGTTTTATGTGTGTGCATATTTTAGGTATATGCCAGGATTTGAATTGCTGTATCTTAAGGTAGTGTCATTCCCATTTTCCTGAGAAACCAATATACTGATTTCCAAAGTGGTCATACATATTTGTACTCCCATCAACAATGGAAGAGTGTTTGCCTTTCTCCTCATCCTCTCCAACATAGACTGTCTTTAGTATTTTTGATTTTAGTCATTGTGGTCACTGTAAGATAGTATCTCAGATATTTTGAGTTGCATATCCCTGATGACTAAGGATGTTGAGCACTATCTTAAGTTTATTTCAATCATTTTAGATTTGTCTATTGAAAAATTTCTATTTAGTTCTATACATCTCTTTTTAATTCGATTGTTTGGTGTTTTGCTGGCTAGCATCTTGAGTTAATTGTACATTTGGGAAATCAGCCCTCTGTCAGATGTGGAGTTGGTTAACATCTTTTCCCATTGTGTGGGTACCATTTTATCAGGCTGACTGTGACCTTTGCCTTACAGAAGCTTCTCATTTTCAGAAGGACCAAGGGAGATTTTTCTGTTTCTGGTATCTTTTTAATTTCTTTCACTTGTTTGGTTAGCATTACTCCCAATATAGTTCATGTTGTTTTTGGCTATTGTAAATGGTGATTACTTTCTCAGACCATTAATTCTATATTTAGTAGAGCTACTGATCTCTTGCTGAAGGTGTTTATCAGCTGTAGGAGTTCCCTGGTAAAGTTTTTTGGATCACTTATGTAAACTATCATATCATCTGCAAATAGTGGAAGTTTGACTTCTTACTTTCCAATTTCTAGCCTCTTGATCTCATTTTGTTGTCTTATTGCTCTACTAGTACTTTGAGCATAATATTGAACACAAATGGAGAGAGTTTAAAGCCTTGTCTTATTCCTGATTTTAGAGGAATCACATTGAGTTTCTCTCCATTTAGTTTGATGTTGGCTATGGGTTTACACTATATGATTTTTATAATGTTTACATATGTTTCCGTTATTCCTGATGTCTCCAAGACTTTTATCATGAAGGGGTGTTAGATTTTGTGACAGATTGTTTAGCCTCTACTGAGATGATCATTTGGTTTTTCTTTTTCTGTTTATATATATGGTGCATTCATTGATGAATTTTCATATGTTTAACCATCCCTTCCTCCCAGGGATAAAGCCTACTTGATCATGGTGATAATTTTTCTGATGTGTTGTTTAATTTGATTGTCCAGTATTTTCTTGAATATATTTGCATCAGTGTTCATAAGAAATATTGGCCTGTGGTTCACTTTCTTAATTGTGCTTTGTGTGACTTGTGTGCAAAAGTTAATTATAGCCCAGTAAAAAGAGTTTGGCAATGACCCTTCTGCTTCTATTGTGTGGAACAGTTTGAGGAGTACTGGTTTGTATAATTTGTACAGTTTCAGGATTTCTTCTTTGAATTTGTGGTACAATTGTGTACTGAAACCATCTGGGACTGGGCTTTTTTGGTTGGGAAATTTTGATGACTGCTTCTATTTCATTAGGGTTTATAGGTCTATATAAATTGCTTACCTATTCTTGATTTAATTTAGGTATGCGATATCTACCATAAAATTGTCCATTTCCTTTAAATTTTCCCATTTTTTAGTATAGATGTGCAAAGCATGAGGTCATTAGTCTCTGGATTTCCCTTGTGGCTGTTCTTATGTCCCCATTTTCATTTCTGATTTTCTTAATTTGCATGTTCTCCCTTTTGCTTAGGTTGGTTAATGTTTTGTCTATCTTCTTGATTTTTCTCAAAGAGACAGCTCTTGGTTTCATAGATTCTATGTATTGTTTTCTTTGTTTCAATTTTATTGATTTCAACTGCATATTATATTATTTCCTGGCATCTAATACTTCTGGTTGAGTTTGCTTCATTTTGTTCTAGAGCTTTCGGGTGTTCTCCAGTTTCTTCATATGGCCCTTAATACTATGAACTTTCCCCTCAGCACTGCTTTCAGAGAGTCCCATAGATGTGGGTATGTTGTGCCTTTATTTTCATTGAATTCTAGGAAGTCTTTGGTTGATTTCTTTCTTTCTTTCTTTGCCCAGTTGTGATGTAGTTGAGCATTGTTCAATTTCCATGAGCTTGTATGGTTTCTGAAATTTTATTTGTTGCTGAATTCTAATTTTCAGCTGTGATGGTCTGATAAGATTCAGGGTGGTTTTCCAATTTTTTGGATCTGTTGAAGTTTGCTTTATTGCTGAGCATGTGTTCTGTTTTTGAGTAGGCTCTATGTAGTGCTGAGAAGGATATATATTCCTTTGTGTTTTGATGGGAAATTTTATTCATGTCTGTTAAACCTAATTGTGTAACACCTTCTGTTATTTCCTTTGTTTATTTGTTAAGTTTCTGTCTGGTAGTGTCATCCAGTGGTGAGAGTGGTTTTTTAATAATGTTTATGCATTCTCCCACTATAAGTATGTGTGCTTTAATGTGTGATTTGAGTTTTAGTAATGTTTCCTTAACAACTGTCGGTGACTTTATATTTGGAGCAAAAATGTTGATTAGTGACACTTTATCTTGATGGACTTTTCCTCTGATGAATATGAAATACCCTTCTTTATCTCTTTTAATTATTTTATTTTGTAGTCTAATTTGCTACATGTTAGGATATTTATACCAGCATGTTTCTTAGGGCCATTTGCTTGGAAAATCTTTTCGCAACCTTTAACTCTGAGGTAATGTCTGTTCTTGAAGGTGAGGTCTGTTTCTTGCATGCAGGAGAAAGATGCATTTTGTCTTTCACTCCTTTCTTTTAGTCTGTGTCTTTATATAGGTGAGTTAATACCATTGATATAGAGGGATATTAATGACCATTGACTGTTGATTCTTGTATGCTTTTGATTTGCTTTTTGGTGGGGATATTTTGTGAGTGAGTTTTTTCTCTATTTGTTGCCTTTGGTAAAGTTTGTGAGGTATTGTTAGGTCATTATGTAACTCCAAGACTTTGAATCCTCCCCTGTATCCAGAACCTATTGTATCCATTGATAGAGATAGGCTGATGTTGACTGTGGATACTGAGTAACATCTGGGATACTAGCCACATCTGTGGTGGGTATTGGAGTTTCCTTCAACATATGAAAGAGATCATTCAGAAAGAAAACACCTGGATTGTTAATGCAGAACTGTACTCAAGTAGATAAAGATACAGGATTCTACACATGAATCTCCAATTGTCATCCATAGTTATAACACTGAAAATACCTAGAATGTATCTTAAGTGAATGTAATTTGTACACCACTTCCAATCATTCCCAGTCAAAACTCAGGAGCAGAAATGGAACTGAATGATTGGGATCACAGTAGCACATAAAATGAATTATTGAATTTAACATAGACCAAATTTAATGATAATTCACCAGAAAGAAATACACTTAACAAGTAATTTTCCAAGAAAACCTGAGGAGGAGCAAGGGAGACTTCAAGCAAACAATTCTCGCCCACAAAAGCAGACTGCTGCAACTCTGTAACATCCTTGCTCTGTACAAATCCCCCTGTCAGGCTGTAGGTATTGACCCTCTCCCTGTGGGAAGTCCACAGTCACACCAGTAGGTATCAGCACACAACAAAATAAAACACAACAGTTTTTGTTGCCAGAATTCTGTTTTGTTTTGATTTCTTACATACAATTCTAGTTTATTATGGCAAATGTTGAAATGTCACCTTCTCCACAACAGCAACCAGTAAACTCTATCACCAAAATAACTCGTTGCCAAACAGGTATGTTTCAGAATTAAAAAAAACAATTACATGAGTTTTTATACCCTACTGAAAAACAGAAGGGGAGAGAGAGAAAGAGAGAGAGTAGAAGAGAGAAATGAAAAAGAAATCCACCATTGTCTGCACAGTCCAGTTGCCAACCCTCCCTCTAGGGATCACAGATGAAGCTTCTGGGTCCTGTTTCTTCTCTGGATTTGCTCGGCTGTTTAACTGGTGTCCATCTGTGCATTGTACTCATCCAGCTGTGTATCCAACTGCTCCACAGAAAATTGTTGCTTTGAGTTCCTGCTGGTACCTCTTTTTCTCCCTCTCCGGGTGCGGCCACACCCAAAACCCCCAGAGCTATGGTTTCTCCGCATGTCACCTTTGTTCAATCTCTGTGCAGGTGTTTCTGGCTTGTCAATCTGTAATGTGACCAGCTGAAAGTTCATGGGGTGGGCATATAAAGGGCACCATTGTCCTATTTCATAGCCTTCAGGGCATCTGCCTTCCGTTCAGTGTGCACATCTGTTGTCCCTAAACTTCGTCTGGAGTGATTGTAGTGCACAGCTGCCATCTTCAGTGTTCCAAACTCTGAGAAGAGTTGCTGAATATCCACATCTGACATCCCGAATTCAAGGTTTGACACCAACAGCTGTCCACCCTTCTCCATGCCGGCTCCACCGCTGAAGCCTCTGTTGAATAGGTCGTGTTGCCACTTGTCTGGAAGTTGTTTAGGCCTACTCTAGGGAGCCAGTTGGCTCCTGCTGCCGCCTGGAGTGCTTCCAGAAATGGCGGGCTGGTTCCTCAGAGGCCCACTGCCTCAATTCATCAGCAGAGAGGCCTGCATGGCACAGCCAAGGCAGCCCTGGCAGCAAGTCCTGCTGCAGCCCTGGCCTGCACTTCGACCTCCTCACTTGCTCAGGTTCAGCTTAATGATGTCCTCCAAAGACAAATGCAATATGTCGGCCATGGCGGTAGCAAATTCCTGCAGCCTGTTCTCCAGAATTCTAATTCGTGTTAATTAACCTGGAATCAGATATCAGGGTAAATACTGAAAAATTGGATTAAAGAAGATTGCCAATACCACCTGGTTAATTACTCCTTTTCTAACTGGGAAAATACTGTGAACTGGTACCATGAAACAGCATACTGTGCTTTCCCAGGCTCAAGAGTGCCACATTAAGAACTCAGCACAAAAATAAAAATTTCTTTTTTTTTCAGAGAAATGTTCTCAACATGAAGCCCAGGTTGCTGTAGAACTCAGTATGGTGAAGTGCTAGCCTGTGTCTCACTGAGATCCAGCTGTCTTTGCCTCACCAATGATGAGATAAAAATTGTTTGCCACAAAGCTGTCAAAACACTATTTAGGATGCTATATTTAATTGACAGTGACTATTTCTCACATGAAAAATGAATTATGGGTAAAAATTTCAATTTTAAATGTCAGTGTTTACAACTATCCCCATGAAAATAAAAAAACGCTAATTTTGGATTTGATTACATTTACTGTTTGGGAATTCCTAGTCCCTCCTTTTTATGTGCCACTGTTTGAATAGGGAAGTGATTTAATGTTGGGTGTTGCAGAGTACTGCGCCTATAGATGGCGCCAGTTTCTGCATTCCAGCAGCATGCCACCTGGGTGTAGTTGATTAGCTATCACTGAGTATATTAAGTTTCTCGAATAAACTGTGAGAAGAAGATTCCTCGTAGCCGCATCATTCTTGCTGGTTGAGGGTGGTCGCGACAAAGTGGTGGCCCGTTCGGGGACGTCAGAAATTCTCACAGTTGCGGCAGTACCGGTAAGTTCCCGAGATAAGCGGGACAATAAGGACCTCGGTAAAGAGGCAATAAGGACCTCGGTAAAGAGGCAATGATGTCTCTGGTTAGGAGTAATAAGGTCTCCGGTTAGGAGCAAGACAGTTCACAGCTAAGGCGAACTGAAAGTAAAAGACCTCGCATCTGCTTTAGCTTGCAGAGTGAGAGTAAAGTAAATGGACCCCGCTTTTGTGGTGATAACTTGGCTAATGTTTAACATTGTAGTGTGGGCTCTTGTCTTTTGGTGCTGTTATCCAACTTGCACACCTTCGGAGCGCACCAACTAAAAGAGTAGACTTTTAAAAGGCATAATGGGATTGTCACAATCACACCCAATTTTTCTGGCTCATCAAGACCTGCTTCTTTATAAAAATTAAACTTAAGCAAAGCCACATTGCAGAGGTTTTTGAATGAATGAGATGCCATTGCACCCTGGTTCGCAGTTTCAGGGAACCTCTCTGTGGCTAGCTAGGATAAGTTGGTAAAAGACCTGGAGTTTGCTTGGAAAGAAGGAACGCTGAAACCATGCGTTGGGCCAGTATAGTGGCTGATATGCACTTGTATGGAGGATCAAGAGGAGAACAAAAAGGCTATAGAGAAAGGAGAGGTTGCCCTCGAGATGCTCCAGGAAGAAAGATCAGAACAATCAGAAGGCAAGTTTAGGAAGGAGAAACAGAAAGGGAAAAAGAAACAAATCTATCCCTCCTTACGGGAGCTGAGGAAAGAATTAGAAGAATTGGGGGAAGATTCAGAAACAGAGAAGGACCTTGTGGAGGATGAGGAGGAAGAGATTGTCAAGCTAATGGGAAAACATTCTTTAAGAACGCCAGAGACGCAGCACACTGAAATGGTGACTGCAAAGCAAGGGCACCACCCTACCACTCCTCCACCCTACTGTTCAGCAGAGGAACTACAAGTTCCTGGTTGCAATACTTTCTGCCCGGAAGGGTGGCACACCGTGTGTGCCGAGTTTCAGTTTACCCGGCCACTGGCTTATCCAGTTTTCCAGGATGGTAACCAACAGAGATATCATGAGCCACTTGAATTTAAAATAGTCAAAGCCCTGGCAGAGTCAGTACACACCAATGGGGTGACAGCAGCTTTTACAATTGCCCAGGTG
The DNA here is from genome assembly GCF_017639785.1 of Mesocricetus auratus. Lineage (NCBI taxonomy): Eukaryota > Metazoa > Chordata > Mammalia > Rodentia > Cricetidae > Mesocricetus > Mesocricetus auratus. The sequence continues at coordinate 44,724 of NW_024434992.1, read as the reverse complement.
GAAGCACTTAATCGCTGCTGCATGACACCTGGCGATTGGATGAATTTGGTAAGAGCTTGTCTATTGCCAGGACAATATTTAGATTGGAGAGCTTTCCAAATTGAATTTGCTAATGATCAAGTTATGGCTAACCGCATGGCTGGTAACCCTGCCTGGGATGTAGACATGTTACTTGGTCAGGGACATTTTGCGCAACAACAAACAGGATATCCGCCTCAAGTGTATGATCAGGTTAACCAAATAGCCATTAGGGCTTGGAGGTCTCTCCCCATATAGAGGAGAAGTCAGTGGAAACCTTACAAAGATATTACAAGGCCCTATGGAACCCTTCTCAGATTTTGTGGCTAGAATGGTAGAAAACATGGGTTTGAAGCTCACCAATGAATATTCTGAAACATCTCAAAACATCATGAAAGGAATGGGATACGTCCCAGCTCGGGGTCTCAGAAAACATCTGCAGGGTTGCACTTTTCCCATTATTCCACAGCAAAGACCAAAGAACCTAGGTTTAGGCTTTTCCTAGGGGCTACAAGGGGAGGTATTCCCATTACCGGGAAAATGGAGGAGCCGGTATGGGTTACCCCAGTGGCCACTCTCCTCTGAAAAGCTAGAGGCTGCCAGAACTCTAGTTCAAGAACAGCTGAAATTGGGACATATAAAGCTCTCTGTGTCTCCATGGAATACTCACATCTTTGTTGTGAGGAGCCGCCCTCGCTATCGCTATTGCCGTTAGAAGATGGCGCTGACATCCACTGTCAGTTGGAGTTAACTGTCGCTGTCAGTTGGAGTTAACTGTCGCTGTCAGTTGGAGTTAACTGTCGCTGTCAGTTGGAGTTAACTGTCGCTGTCAGTTAAAGTTAACTGTCGCTGTCAGTTGGAGTTAACCGTTTAAACTGTGCCTCTCCCGTGACGTCATCTGGGGTGATGTGCAAACCACCAATCCCGGCTCTACACATCTCACTCGGAGCTCCTAGGCTTATATAAGGGGCTGGGTTTCTTAGCTTGGGGTCTCCCTCTAAGAAGCTGATCATCTATCTCTCAAGATGCATTAAAGCTTTACTGCAGAAGGATCCGAGTGTTCTGCGTCGTTCTTGCTGGCGAGACGGTAGCGCGGGACATCTGGTGCCGAAACCCGGGAACTCTTCAACATCGCCGGCGCCGCGGGAGACCCCTCGGAAAACGGGGCGGATTCAGAACTGCAGGGACGTAGGTTCAGAGAGGTATGCTTTATCCTGAACAACCCTTTTCTCGACTTTGGCCTTAGTTTGTCATCACCGTGGGACGGGTCAGTGGAGGCTTTGGTGCTAGTCCTGTTTGTCCTTCTCCTTCATCGTGGCTGGTGCTGACAGAACGGCGCTGTCCGTCTGGCGCTGTCCATCTGGCGCTGTCCATCTGGCGCTGTCAGTCTGGTGCTGTCAGTCTGGTGCTGTCAGTCTGGTGCTGTCAGTCTGGTAACGGAGTTGAGCGCGTTTTTAGATAAGCTGTCAGCGCGATGGGGTCGTCACAGTCAGTGGTTACAGCCTTACAGACTGTGCTAAAACAAAGAGATCTTAAAATTGCACCACGAACACTTCAAAATTTTGTGAAGGAGGTAGATAGAGTGGCACCATGGTATGCTTGTTCCGGGTCCCTCACTGTGGCCTCATGGAACAAGCTAGGTAAAGAACTAGACAGGAAGCATGCAGAAGGAGATCTCTGCTTAGGTACCAAAGCCATTTGGAAGCTAGTTAAAAACTGCTTGGAGGATGAGGCCTGTCACCCTGCTATAATAGAAAGTCAGGGAACCTTAGAGGAAGTTCAGGATAGCATGTCAGAAACTGAACGGAGTGAGAGAATGGGAGCTCGCAAAAGAAAAGACATGTCTAAGAAAAAAGGCCCTCCCCAGGAAGTTAAGAAAGGGGAGAGAAAGAAGGGAGTTATCATTCACCCCTTAACAAATCTAAGAAAAAGAAAAAGCCAGAATCTAGTCTATACCCTGCAGTAGAGCTAGAAGCCTTGGAGCTAGATAATTCTGATTCTGACACTCTGGATTCTAGCGAAGAAGGTGGTCTAGAGGAGGAGGTGGCACGGTATGAGGAAAAAAGATATCACCCTGATAGACACCGGCCACTGAAAACAAAAATGAATGTGAGGCCACCGCCTATAAATCCGGCGGGCTCACGCCCCTCAGCGCCTCCGCCATATGAGCTTCGGCTGAATACTGGTACTGACTCCTTTTTACCTTTAGAGGAACGGAGAAAAATACAAATGGCTTTTCCAGTATTCGAGAATGTGGAAGGCGGAAGAGTACATACCCCCGTAGATTACAATCAAATTAAAGAATTGGCCGAATCCGTTCGTAATTATGGGGTCAATGCTAACTTTACCACATTACAGGTGGAAAGGCTTGCTAATTTTGCCATGACTCCCACTGACTGGCAAACGACAGTGAAAGCAGTGCTTCCCAACATGGGACAATACATGGAATGGAAGGCTCTCTGGTATGATGCAGCCCAGGCACAAGCTAGAGTTAATGCCACGGCTGAAGATGAGAATCAGAGGCAGTGGACATTTGAAATGCTGACAGGTCAGGGTCAACATGCCCTTAATCAAACCAACTACATCTGGGGCGTCTATGGTCAGGTGTCGGCCGCCGCTATTAAAGCATGGAAGGCCCTCACAAAAAGGGAGAGTCCAGTGGACACCTTACAAAGATTGTCCAAGGACCCCAAGAGCCATTTTCAGACTTTGTGGCCAGAATGACAGAGGCCGCCAGTCGCATCTTTGGTGATTCAGAACAAGCTATGCCCCTGATTGAGCAACTTGTCTATGAACAAGCAACCCAGGAATGTCGGCGGCTATCGCCCCTCGCAAAAGCAAAGGTTTACAAGATTGGCTCAGAGTGTGCAGGGAGCTGGGGGGACCCCTAACCAATGCAGGACTAGCTGCCGCCATTTTACAAACGCACAGGTATAGAGATTTATCTAATCGAAAAGCTTGTTTTAATTGTGGGAGAATGGGGCACCTTAAGAAAGATTGTCAAGCCCCTGAAAGAACAAGAGAATCGAAGCTTTGCTATCGTTGTGGTAAAGGTTATCATAGGGCTAGCGAATGCAGGTCAGTCCGGGATGTAAAAGGGAGGCTTCTGCCCCCTATTGAAGAATCCAAGGTACCCCAATCAAAAAACGGGTCACGGGGCCCATGGTCCCAGGGCCCTCAGAAATATGGGAACCAATTTCAGAAAAGCAATCAAGAGGAAGTAGAGGTTTCCGAGGAACCTCCGGAATGGACTTGCGTGCCGCCTCCGACTTCTTACTCATGCCCCAAATGAATGTTCAACCGGTCCCAGTCCATTCCCCTGGACCTTTGCCCCCTGCCACCATTGGGCTTATTCTGGGCCGTGGCTCCTTAACTTTACAGGGACTCATTATATATCCTGGGATTGTTGACCCATATCATAAAGAGGAGATTCAAGTTCTCTGTTCTAGCCCTCGGGGTGTATTTTCTATAAAGCAGGGAGATAGAATTGCACAACTGGTGTTGCTGCCCTCCCTCGGGGATGGAGAAACCTACACTTTACAAAAAAGGGCTATGGGATCTTCTGGAAGTGATTCAGCCTATCTGGCTATACCCCTAAATGAGAGACCTACAATAAAATTGTTAATTAATGGAAAAGAATTTGAAGGGATAATGGATTCGGGAGCAGACAAAAGCATTATTTCACTCCATTGGTGGCCGAAGTCTTGGCCCACTGTTGTTTCATCTCATTCTCTACAAGGTCTTGGATACCAGTCCTCTCCTGCCATCAGTGCCTCAGCCTTAACCTGGCGGGATGCTGAAGGCAAACAGGGATGTTTTACCCCCTATGTGTTGCCACTCCCTGTAAATTTATGGGGACGAGATGTGTTACAAGCCATGGGCATGACCCTAACTAATGAATACTCCCCCCAGGCATCAGCCATTATGGCAAAGATGGGGTATACAAATGGTAGAGGCTTGGGTAGGCAAGAACAAGGCAGAATAAAACCCATTACACAACACGGAAATCGGGGTAGAAAAGGACTGGGTTTTATTTAGGGGCCGTTGAGGCTTCACGACCCATACCATGGAAAACAGAGGAGCCGTTATGGGTCTCTCAATGGCCTCTATCCTCTGAAAAATTAGAGGCTGTCACAAGATTAGTGCAAGAACAGGAACGGCTGGGGCATCTAGAGCCTTCTACCTCCCCATGGAATACACCAATTTTTGTTATTAAGAAGAAATCTGGGAAGTGGAGATTACTCCACGACCTGCGGGCCATTAACAATCAGATGCATCTTTTTGGCCCTGTTCAAAGAGGCCTTCCTTTGCTTTCTGCACTTCCTCAAGATTGGAAGCTTATTATTATAGATATTAAGGATTGTTTCTTCTCTATTCCACTTTACCCACGGGATAGACCAAGGTTTGCCTTCACTATCCCTTCTCTTAATCATATGGAACCAGACAAGAGATTTCAGTGGAAGGTACTGCCGCAAGGCATGGCCAATAGCCCAACAATATGTCAGCTATATGTGCAGGAGGCTTTGGAGCCAATTAGGAAGCAATTTACATCTTTAATCGTTATCCATTATATGGACGATATTCTTATTTGTCACAAAGAGTTAGATGTTTTACAAAGGCTTTTCCCATGCTGGTGGCTGAATTAAAACAGTGGGGATTAGAGATTGCCTCAGAAAAGGTTCAAATTGCAGATACAGGGCTCTTTTTGGGCTCAAAGATTACTCCCAAAAATATAGTTCCTCAGAAAATAGAAATTCGCAAAGACCACTTACAAACATTAAATGATTTTCAGAAACTTCTGGGAGATATAAATTGGTTGAGGCCCTTTTTAAAAATTCCATCTGCTGATCTAAAACCCCTCTTCGATCTCCTGGAGGGTGAGCCTCATATCTCCTCACCCAGAAAATTTACCCCTGCCGCCCACCGAGCCTTACAGATGGTGGAAGAGGCCTTACAGGAAGCACAATTACAACGAATTGAGGAGTCACTACCTTTTAATCTGTGTGTTTTTAAGACAGCTCAATTGCCAACTGCAGTCCTGTGGCAACATGGACCATTACTTTGGATTCATCCAAATGCTTCCCCTGCTAAGATTATTGACTGGTACCCTGATGCTGTTGCACAGCTCGCTTCGCGGAATAAAAGCAGCTGTTACACATTTTGGCAGGGATCCTGATTCCTTGATTGTGCCTTATACTGCTGCACAAGTTCAGACCTTGGCAGCCACATCTAGTGATTGGGCAGTTTTAGTTACTTCCTTTTCAGGACAAATTGATAATCATTTTCCAAAGCATCCAATTTTACAGTTTGCCCTAAACCAGGCTATAGTGTTTCCACAAGTGACAGCTAAAGACCCACTCCCAGATGGGACTGTGGTGTACACTGATGGATCAAAAACTGGTATGGGAGCTTATGTGGTCAAGGATAGGGTTATATCTAAACAATATAATGAAACTTCACCTCAAGTTGTAGAATGTCTGATAGTACTGGAGGTTCTTGAGGCTTTTCCAGGACCCCTCAATATTGTATCAGATTCCTCTTATGTGGTTAATGCAGTTAATCTCCTTGAGATAGCTGGAATAATAAGATCCTCCAGCAGAGTTGCTAACATCTTTCAGAAGATACAAGCTGCCTTGTTAAATAGGAGATTTCCTGTTTTCATTACCCATGTCCGAGCACATTCTGGACTCCCAGGTCCCATGTCCTTAGGGAATGACTTAGCGGACAAGGCTACAAAGCTGGTGGCCGCTGCCTTGTCTACCCATGCACAAGCAGCAAAAGAATTCCATAAGCGCTTTCATGTGACGGCTGAGACCTTGCGCCGTCGTTTTGCTCTATCCAGGAAAGAGGCTAGGGAAATTGTTACTCAATGCCAGAATTGCTGCGAATTCTTACCTACTCCCCACATGGGAATAAACCCACGTGGCATTAGACCATTGCAGATGTGGCAGATGGATGTTACTCATATTCCCTCTTTTGGAAGGCTTCAATATGTTCATGTTTCTGTTGACACCTGTTCTGGCGTAATGTTTGCCACACCCCTAACAGGGGAAAAGGCCTCATATGTGATTCAACATTGCCTTGAGGCCTGGAGTGCTTGGGGAAAACCCAGAATTTTAAAAACAGACAATGGACCAGCATATACCTCTCAAAAATTCCGACAGTTTTGTCGGCAAATGGATGTTACCCATCTAACTGGCCTACCTTATAACCCTCAAGGACAGGGCATTGTGGAACGTGCCCATCGTACACTCAAATCATATCTGATTAAACAAAGGGGAGTATTGAGGATGTTCTACCCTCGGTACCAAGAGTTGCTGTATCCATGGCACTTTTTACCCTTAATTTCTTGAACTGTGATGCCCAAGGCCACACTGCGGCTGATCGCCACAGTTTAGAGCCTGATAGGCCAAAAGAAATGGTAAAATGGAAAGATGTCTTGACTGATCTCTGGAAAGGCCCGGATCCTATTCTTATAAGATCCAGGGGAGCTGTGTGTGTTTTTCCACAGGAGGAAGAAAACCCCCTGTGGATCCCTGAAAGACTCACTCGAAGAGCTCCTTCACAACTCCAGAATAAGAAGGATGGAGGCCAAGTGGGTGATGAAGACTCTCCTACTCGGGATGATGGTTCCTAGTATGATGGGAGAGTTACGGTGGGCCATCATGTCTACCTTCCCCCTACCGATGCCAGTGATGCAGAATGCCCAGGTGTTCCCTAGATTTTTCACAAATAATAGAGAGTTGGGGCTTGCCTTTTTGCCTTTAGATCCTCAGATACAGAGTTTTCAGGATGAGAGAACCTTGTCATTAGTAGGAAGCTTGTGCTTTACTGTGATTTCTTCATTAAAGGATAATTTTATTCATATGGATCCAGAAAGATCTAATGCTAATCCTTTTGAATTAATGGAAGCTGTACTGATCTTTCTCCTATGATAGTGAGAAGGGACAGATTACTTTTGATTGGAAAGGGGCATTAGGCAACAGTCTGAGTGAGGGACAGAGCTCTGGATCATCTGATTGGTCCTCCTCCAATGTTAAGTATACCCCTTTTAAGAGAACTAATTATTCAGCTGCCCTTTATTTGGGTTGTGAGTAATGATACCTTAGGTAAGAATCAGAAAGAAATAAATTGTTCTGCTTAGAATTGTTTTTATGCATTATGCTGGGATGCTATTAAGCACCCTTTTGCTTTGGTAATGCGCATGCCTCGATTTATTCCAGCTCCTGTTGAGGCGCCAAGTAATTTGAGTTTGTTTAGGGAAAAGCGAGATTTTTGGGATCTCTGCTATTATTGTGGGCCTGATAGCCACCGCCGCGGTTACTGCTTCGGTTACCGCCTCGGCCCTTGCACTTTCTGCCACTGTGCAGACAACTCAAACCATTAATGAACTATAGGCCACTGTGACCATGGTCCTAGATAAACAGGCCACTGCCAATTCTCAGATACAAGGAGGCCTGATGTTGGTAAACCAACAGATTAATTTGGTTCAGGAACAATTGGATATATTGTGGCAGATGGCCAAATTGGGATGTGAACAAAGTTGCCTGGCCTTTGTGTCACTTAGTACAATATGAGAATTTTACAAGAGCAGCTAACCTGTCAAAAGCTCTGTCTCAACATTTATTACAGAATTGGACTTTTGAGTTTGAGCAGACACTCCGTGAGTTGAGAATGGCGATCCTGCAAGTGAATTCGACGCATCTGGATCTTTCTCTGATGGAAGACCTCTCCCCCTGGATTTCATCTGCATTTTCTTATTTTAAGGAATGGGTGGGGGTAGGATCATTTAGCCTAGTTCTCTGCTGTGGAATAGTGTTGATGCTTTGGATGGTGTGTACGCTCAGAGCCCAAACAAAAGGAGAAAGTGGTGGTGGCACAAGCACTTGCTGCCTTAGAACACGGAGCATCCCCTGACATTTGGTTAACCATGTTAAAGCAATAGGTCGCTGGCCTCCCAGCTCTTGCACCCCACGAGGCTAGTCTCATTGCACGGGATAGAGTGGGTAGGCTTCAGCAGCCCAAGGAGTTGCAAGGCTAAGCACTGCACAGGAGAGGTCTGCGGTATAACGACTTTCTCCTGGGAGATAAGTCATCTTGCATGAAGGTTCTATGTCATGATCTCCTTCCCCCAGAAAAAAGACATCGGACTGGTCAGGACTTCCTCTGGGGATAAGACCCTGGAGAGGAGCTTTGTACATGTTCCGAATTTGCACATGGGGATTTGACCTCTATCTCCACTCCAAAGTTGTGGGTGTCCTATTGCTTCAAAAATAAATGAATAGGGGAGATGTGAGGAGCCGCCCTCGCTATCGCTATTGCCGTTAGAAGATGGCGCTGACATCCACTGTCAGTTGGAGTTAACTGTCGCTGTCAGTTGGAGTTAACTGTCGCTGTCAGTTGGAGTTAACTGTCGCTGTCAGTTGGAGTTAACTGTCGCTGTCAGTTGGAGTTAACTGTCGCTGTCAGTTGGAGTTAACCGTTTAAACTGTGCCTCTCCCGTGACGTCATCTGGGGTGATGTGCAAACCACCAATCCCGGCTCTACACATCTCACTCGGAGCTCCTAGGCTTATATAAGGGGCTGGGTTTCTTAGCTTGGGGTCTCCCTCTAAGAAGCTGATCATCTATCTCTCAAGATGCATTAAAGCTTTACTGCAGAAGGATCCGAGTGTTCTGCGTCGTTCTTGCTGGCGAGACGGTAGCGCGGGACATCTGGTGCCGAAACCCGGGAACTCTTCAACATCGCCGGCGCCGCGGGAGACCCCTCGGAAAACGGGGCGGATTCAGAACTGCAGGGACGTAGGTTCAGAGAGGTATGCTTTATCCTGAACAACCCTTTTCTCGACTTTGGCCTTAGTTTGTCATCACCGTGGGACGGGTCAGTGGAGGCTTTGGTGCTAGTCCTGTTTGTCCTTCTCCTTCATCGTGGCTGGTGCTGACAGAACGGCGCTGTCCGTCTGGCGCTGTCCATCTGGCGCTGTCCATCTGGCGCTGTCAGTCTGGTGCTGTCAGTCTGGTGCTGTCAGTCTGGTGCTGTCAGTCTGGTAACGGAGTTGAGCGCGTTTTTTAGATAAGCTGTCAGTTCTGGCAAGTGGAGATTGCTTCAAGATCTTAGAGCTATTAATCAGCAGATGCAAATTATGGGCCCAGTACAACACGGCCTTCCACTTTTAACCTATTTGCCCACAGTCTGGCCTATTATTTCTATAGATATTAACGATTGTTTCTTTTCTATACCTTTATGTGCCAAAGATTCCCAGTGCTTTGCATTTACATTGCCTTCATGTAATCCTGAGCAGCCCGATTTGAGATACGAATGGGTAATGCTGCCACAAGGATTGGCCAATTGTCCAACTGTGTGTCAATTGTTTGTTGCGGAGGCTATCGCCCCTTTAAAGGAGGAGTTTCCAAAGATTATATGTATCCATTATATGGATGACATTCTATTGGCTGCTAAGGATGAAGAAACGCTCAACAAGGCATACTTAGAATTGGTGAAATAGTATACTTGAGATATGTAACTTAATCATAGCTTCAGAAAAGGTACAAAGAAACACTGTTGTTAATTATCTAGGGGCTAAGATTTTCCCTCATACAGTTATCCCACAGAAGATAGCGATTAGAAAAGGTAATTTGAGAACCCTTAATGATTTTCAAAAGTTTCTAGGAGACATAAATTGGATAAGGTGTTATTTGAAATTACCTAATTATGAGTTAAAACCATGGTATAACATCCTCAACGGAGACTCAGCTGTAGATTCACCTAGGTAGTTAACCACTGAAGCCCAAGAAGCACTAAAGAATGTAGAGACAGAATTACAAAATGCCAGCCTTAAACGCCAGTGAGAAAATATGGATATTCTTTTGTGTGTGCTTCTGACATTTTTTCAGCCTACAGCCTTCCTATGGCAAGATGGCCCATTGCTATGGATTCATTCCCAGTCCTTCCCGGGAAAAACTGTTGAGCATTTTCCAGCAGCGATTGCAGAATTAGCACAAAAGGGAATACAACAATGTCTCCAATACTTTGGGAGGATAGCGAGTAAGATCATAATCCCACATACAGCTCAACAAGTTAGGGTCCTTTGTGGGACAGTAGATGAATGGGCCATTCTACACTGTGGAGATTCAGGAGAAATAAATAATCATTATCCAAAGCACCCTTTAATGTCATTTTTTAAGGAACACCCGGTCATTTTTCCTAAGATGACTGCGACTGGAGCCGTAAATATTTTCACTGATGGGTCCACGACAGGCTACGGGGCTTATAGGATAGAACATCAGGATCCAATACAATTTCAGTATCCAAGTGGTTCCCCCCAGATTATTGAGTGTAAAATTGTTCTTGAAGTATTTAGAAATTGCCCATTTTCCTTTAATCTTATTTCTGATTCGGCACAGTACAGTTTGCAAGCTCCTACAGGAGTTGCAGAGGTTGATTTGGCATCGTGATCAGAAATTTTTTATACAGCATATTAGGGCTCATACTAACTTGCCAGGACCTTTATCAAATGGCAATGAAGCTGTACATTTGTGCAGTAGAAAAGAGTATGCCTTTTTCACTTCCGCCTGGAGCAAATGAAGCAATTTCATAAACAATTTCATGTATCTGCAAACACTTTACAGCAAAGATTTCAGCTATCCCAAGCAGAATCTAGACAGATAGTATTGAATTGTCAACAGTGTGTAACTTCTTTGTAACCCCCTGGTGTGGGAGTTAACCCCAGAGAGTTACTACCCTTGAAGATTTGGCAGATGGATGTCACTCATTTTTCTGGGTTTGGGAATCTTAAACACATTCACGCTATGCCTATGAGTGGAGAAAAGGCTCCCAATGTCATTGGGCATTGCCTTGAGGTGTGGGCTGCCTGGGGTAAACCTCAGCAATTGAAAACAGATAATGGAACGGCCTACATGGCTCAGTCTTTCCAATCATTTTGTAAACAGATGGAGGTTTATTTAAACCACAACTTACCCTATAACCCCCAAGGACAAGGAATAGTTGAAAGAGCTCATTGCACATTGAAAGAATGTTTATTAAAAAAGGGGGGAATAGGCCATGGTAGAACACCAAAGGAAAAACTATCCTTAGCTCTCTTTATCTTAAATTTTTAAAATTTGGATGCTCAAGGTCTGTCTATTGCAGATAGGCATCAGAATCAGACCCCTGTGGAGAAGGGGTATGTCAAATGGAAAGATGTCATCATGGGACTATGGCATGGACCAGATGCAGTGTTAGCATGGGCGAGAGGTTCTGTTTGTGTTTTTCCCCAGGATCAACAAGATCCAGTGTGGATTGCAGATAGACTGACAAGGCAGTGCAACAAGCAAGTTGAAGCCTCCGATCATGTTCCTGTTGATGATGATGGTCCTGACATCCCTGCTGCTGATACAGGCCAATGAAAAAATTTTGTGGGCCATAGCAAAAGTGTGGCCAATTCCCTTACCTGTTCATTGTATGTCTATGGTCTTGCCTATCTTCTTTTCCACTAGTTGTGAGTTAGGTTTGCCCTGTGTGAATTTAGATCCCAGGAAAGCTATATATAATGCAACCAATGTTTTTCTTCAAGGAGCCTTATGCTTTTCCCTCATAACTAATTCTAATCTATGCATATGGTTGAAAAATGGCTTGGTTGGCAATTGGCTTGATCCCCTGAGTCAGAATCATATTCCTGTTGCAATGCTCAATGAACCGTTAAGTCAAGTAAGTGCGGGTGCTTCCTTGGGCTCAGGCAATGGCAGTGGAGGTAGTTATGCTACGAACATTACTACCCTATTAATGCTGATGGAGGGGCTGTGAACCTCAAACTCATGTTTTGGACTAGGGAATTCCACGGCCTCTCAAGTATTACCCTATTGTGCCCCCAATCTAGGGTACTCTCCTCAATGCGAAAGCCCAGAAAATAAGGCTAGGCAGATCGTGCCAGGGTTTGAGATTTCCCCTCCTTTGGGCAAATATTATTTCAACCTTGCCGATCAAACTAATCAAAAGACAAGTTTATAACTCCTTTTCTAACTGGGAAAATAGTGTGAACTGGTACCGTGAAACAGCATACTGTGCTTTTCCAGGCTCAAGTGTGCAACATTAAGAACTCAGCACGAAAATATAAATTTCTTTTTTTTTCAGAGAAATGTTCTCACCTTGAAGCCCAGGTTGCTTCAGTATGGCGAGGGCTAGCCTGTATATCACTGAGATCTAGCTGTCTTTGCCTCACCAATCATCAGATAAAACTTGTTTGCCACAAAGATGTCAAAACACTTTTCAAAATGCTATATTTAATTGACAGTGCAGATTTCTGAAATGAAAACTTAATGCTGGGTAAAAATTTCAATTTTAAATGTCAGTGTTTACACCTATGCCCATGGAACTCAAAGAAAATGCTAATTTTGTGTTTGATTACATTTTCTGTTTGAGAATGCCTAGTCGCTACTTTTTATGTGCCACTGATTGAATAGGGAAATGATTTAACATGGAAGTGAGTATGGATCACTGTATACATCAAGAGCTTTGTCATTTCTGTGGTAGCAAAGAGAACTGTTTGCAAATATCACCGCATAAATTCAAATATTCTCCTAGATGATTCTATAAGATATGTTTTGCAATGAATATCAATAAAAGGGGAAGAATAGTTCATTATATATAATGTGGAATTTGTTCATAATTGTAAGACATCCACACCAGAAATTCAGAGCCAGATTCCATATAAACAGTGAAGAAACTAATTTCACACCTGGACACTTCCATCTTATGTCCCAGGCCAGCATTACCTGCCACTGTACTGTTGACTGTCGACTTTCCCAGGGCTCCTGTCCTGGAAATGGTGACTATGTGTGATTTTTGAGTCACAGTGAGTATCTGTCCTTTGCCTCAGCACCCAGATCTACACCAAGAACTCCCCACAGTGCAGGCCTGGTTGTTATTTATGTATTTTGTCTGTGACACTTAACTCTTTATCTTCACTGTGGAACGTCTGACTCCTCACTCACTCCCAAAATCCAATTACTGAGAATTCTATACCTTCTTCCACTCTGCAGTCTTTCTCTTCCACCATCTAAAGTCTAAACACTCTGTACCTATCTTTACAGTTGAGTGGTCCTGGCTCAATGCACCAGTCTGTCCTGTTGTCTCACATTACCTTCCATACAGTTAATTTCAGGATGCCTGAGTTCGGCTCCAAACAGCCTATCCATGTTCTTGCTGCCTACTTAAAGCAGAATTGAAAGGAAGAGTTAGCTGCATCCTGGTATCTGTCTCATACAGTGAATCTTAGCCCTTCAGATAGAATCAGGTAACCTCACCTCAATTTAACTATGAAAATCTCGGGCTTCAATTGACACCAACAAAAACAAACTAAATATGATGCCTGCATCCCATCTCTAACAGAAACCTAGTAAGACAAAATGAAATATGGCAATTATGACTTGGGGAAAGACATTTCAGGAACTTGGATTCTGAAAAGAAGACTCATGTCTTAAATCCCACCACAGGAAAGGCACAGAAAAGCTCATTACTGTGAATTCAAAGCCAGTCTATTTTACAGATGGAGTTCCAGAACAGGCTCCAAAGACATACAGAGAAACCCTGTTTCAAAAAGCAAAACAGGAAACAGAAAAAATAATGCTGCTCGGTTATAGTGCAAGTCATTCATACCAGCACGCAGGAGGCAGAGTGCTGTGAGTTTGAGACTACCCTGGTCTACAATAGCTAGTTACAGGACAGCCTCTGAAACCACAGAGAAACCATGGCTCCAATCCCCCCAAATATGTGACTAAATTAGTTAGTGGTCAGTCCATGTTAAGCCAACTTCTGAGTTCATCCTTCCCTGTACTGCTGTCACCAGTAGATGGTGATCTTATCATTTAGTAACTTAAAAACATGTTTGTATTATGTGGCTGATGCTAACTAATGTGCTTAGACCACCACCCAACACACACTGTCCCCACCTATACCTAGGTGAATGCCAAGACCAAATGCAGAAAATAAATAAGGTATGTGTAGTAATATTTTGTTATAATCTAACAAATAAAGCTTGCTTGAAGATTAGAAAAACAAAGAGGCTAACCCCTAGCTTTTATCTCTATGTCAGTCAAAATGGGCAATACTGTCTCAAAGAAACCTCAGACTGCAGTGATCTCCACCGAACATCACATTGCATTGATCCTGCCTCCTCTTGCCTTATATTCCTCTCTCCAACCAACCATCAATCATATTCTCACCTCCCTAGTCCTGGGAATAAAGGCTTGTGATCCTAATTGCAGGGATCAAAGGTGTGAGCTCCATTTCTCTTTTAGACTGTATCATTCTTGTATAGGCCAGTGAGGACTTGATCTAACAAAGATCTATCTGCCTCTGTCTCAAGAGTTCTGAGATTAAAGGTATGGCCAGGTCTGCCTAGGACATGCCATTCTCTTGACTCCATACAGCTGTTGTAATCAGTAACCAACCACAGACGTACTTACTTGCATTGACCCCACACTAGACCACAATCATTAAATCAGTCTAGGAAAGGGGAAGACTCATAGAGCCCTACCTTTACCTCTCAAATTGTCTCTATAGGTGCATTTTAGGATGAGATACATTTTCCTTAGGTGTAATCTTCTCCTGAGCCAAGCTCCAACACACAGTTCCAAATCTTCAGTCTTACAAAAGTCCCAAGTTAATCCAGTGGGTCTAAAGCAAAATCAATATAGAGAAAAACAGTGGAGTAGAAAGGTAGGTGGTGAAGGAAGTATTTGATGTGTGCCTGCAGAAAACATACAGGCAGTATGTGTATACATGCAAAAGTGTGGGTGGGAAACTGGGATTGTAATATGTGTCACCATGTGATGCTATTCAGTTGTAAGAAAAATTGATATCATGATGTTTGCAGCTAAAAGTGTGAGTCTAAAGAGATCACATAGAGTGAAACAAGTCAGACACAGAAAGAAAGAGAAAGTTCCTAGCTCTAAATCTTCAAATGGGAGTATACAACCAGGAGTAACTGGGATAAACAGACAAGTAAAAGGAGGGTGTGGAGGAACAATGGACAGTAGAAAGATGTAAGAAGGGGGAAATGCAATGCAGATTGTGTGTGTGTGTGTGTGATTAATGGTGAAGGAACAGACATAAACACAGGTGAGACAGAATAACATTATGGATGTCTGAAAATGTCATAAGTATTCTTACTGTTATCATCTATCAAAATGCCTATAATATATTAAAGTCTCTAAAAAGATATACAGTTAGAGCATAAATGAAAATTTTCTTTCTCAGCTGATGACACCATTCAAAAGAACCACAAATTTCTAACAAATCATCCACAACAGCCTGCTTTGATATTTTTGGTCACTGCACTCCTTGAGATTTCCAAAACAGTACAGTCTACAGTAGTTGTCCACTTTGCCTCCCAGAAGTAGCATGTGAGACCCTACAGTTGATGAAGCCATGTGCTTCAATCACACCAAGTAGACTTGATGTGAAACAGAAGATATAGCCTCCTCCATGGGGTAGCTTTCCTGGTATCATAAGGCAACATACAAGCTTTTAAGAGAAGGAGCCAACATCATACATAAATATGAAAATTATGCACCATAACAAAGATCTACCCTGCATAGTAACTTGAATGGTACAGGAGTGGCACAAATAAATTTGTGGTAACCAACAGATTCTAATTGGACTTAAGTCCTCTACTACAACAGGGAAATCATGCCCAGCACTGGAATCCTAGCCTGTTTCTGGGAGTTTGGGAAAGATAGATCTTGGAAGAGAACCAAATCCACTATGCATGAATCACATGCATATTCATATAAAATTGATTTGCCTCCTACTATCCATTCTCATGTGGAAATTCTAGTAGCTATAGTAGGATAATTCTATTATCTTTGTCAGTGGATATCTCTAAAATTATTTATAGTGAAACAGACTGAGGCAAAAGAGAATATGTCTCATCAGATCGTTAGCTACTGTCTTTGTCACTCTGTTTTTGAGGGCTCCTTGTTTGGTTCCACAAATGAGCACGTCTGGGTGATCAGTGAGCCATATACTTGACAAAGAGATCATTAGAAAGTACTATACTCAGTAGATAAAGATACAGGATTCTAAAAGTGATTCTCTATTGTCATGCAGAGTCACAACACTGAGAATACCGAGAAAGCATCTTCAGTGAGTGTAAGTTGAATGCCACTTCCAATCACTTGCCAGTCAAATGTCAGGAGTACAAATGGAACTGAATTTCTGGGACAAAAATACCATAAAAGAATATGATAAATAATTCATTATAGATCAAATTTGTTGGAAGCCTTAAATTTGCCAAAGGGAAATACACTTTAGATGTAATTTTCCAAGAAATACAGATGAAGAGCAAACCAGATGTTCTCACCGACAAATGTTCTCACCAACAAGTGATGTCAACCCTGTTACATCTTTTCTGAATACATAGCACTGTAAGTAAGCTGCATGACTGCGACATCTGTCAGCCCAGTCAACTACAGGGTTGATTTGCCTGATCTGGCTGGCTATGCAGGTGTCTGCTTCCTCCCTCACTGCTCCATGTGCATCCCTCCTGAATCTGTGCTCTTGGTTGAAGAGGACTACCTTCTCTGTATAGAGGAGGACCAGTCTCCAATCAAGTGAATACAAGTAGCTGCATTGCCCTGTTGGAACCTCAAAACAAGCTATCACAAATTTCACCTTGAAAAGTCACTGTGTACAACCCTACCCGCATAACTCTATTTTGGATTCAATTATATTTACAGATGTGAAATCCCAAGTCCCTAGTTTTATGTGGTTTAAAGCCTTCTTCATAGATGTGGGGGCCCTTTGGATTTCTTTTGTCTGTCTTGGGGCTGCTAGATCACCAGAGAAACATATTGTTATCCCACTTCCAAATGGGATTACATTTAAGTGACAGCCTCCTACCCTCATTATTCCCCTCCTTACATCAGCCAACCCCATTACTCCACTTGCACATAGCAGCCCCCTCCAGATTGTCGGCCTTCCTCCTTCTCACAAGGTGGGTGCAATCCCTTAAAGATTCACTTCACCATCTAAGGATATCATGCCCTAAACTGGTTCAGAGGATACACATATGATGAAGACCTTACCTTCTCAATTAAATTACACAAAGAAATTACCCAAATCCATGGACTTCAGGTACCTTTGGACCTGAATATAATCTTGGGAGGAGGCCAGATATCTCCTGCCACAAACCCATCATTAATTGCCAAACTCCACTAAGAGATCACCCAATCCCACAGCAATCTTCATCCTGATCATTATCCTCAACCTCTCTCCACATTGCGGATCATGACACCCTTTTTTCTGATATAGGAGATGTTATTTTAGAACTAATCCACCACACCTTTTTGCAGCAAACTGATGGCAGATTGCTGGCTTTGCTATCACTCCCCCCCTTTTATGAGGGATTGGCTGTTCTTGTGGCATTTGCCACTTCCAATGACTCCTGCTATCACATTTACCACCATCAATGACTCCCACTATTGCTGATGGAGTCCATATAAATGCATTTCCCACCTTACCCTGCAACAGGTCGTAGGATCTGGCCTATGCATCATTTTCCCGGCCCATCCTACCCCTCCCCATTCGCACACTTTGCTCTGCAACACCATTTTAGACTTCAGCTTCCCTTATGATTTTGCTGCCCCCCCACAAATGGTTCGTACTGGGGCTGTCTTGATGGTCTTATGCCCTGCCTTTCCATTCCATTTCCATTTTCAGGAGGTTGGCTTCTGTGCATTGTAAAAGGCCATTCCCTGCCTATCCTATTACAATCCTGATGAATTATTTCATTTCTGGGAGAACTTCCCAGACCTTTGCATATGTAGAGAACACATTATAACTGTTAACTTGCTGTCCTTTTAGGAATTAGCACCGTTGGAGCCGTTAAAGATATCTCTGCCCTGGTAGCTGGTAAATCCAACTACTGGGAACTCTGTGCCTCCATTGACAGAGACATCAAGGAATTACAAAATCAAATAGCCAGTTTAGAAGAGTCACACCAAACCCTGGCACAAATGGTCTTACAAAACAGATGAGGCTTAGATTTACTCTTCCTCCAAAAAGGGGGTCTTTGCATGGCCCTGAAAGAAGAATGTTATTTCTATTTCAATAGGTTAGGAGGTATCTGCTATAGTATGGCCAGGGTTCCAGAAGGCTTAGAAAAAAAGAGAGAAACAGAAAAACAAGAATCTTGCTATTAAAATTGGTTCTCTACATTTCTGTGGCCATCCACCCCCTTACCATCCCTCCTGGGACCCCTCATAGGGCTCCTTTTTTTGGTCTGTTTTGGGCCATGGACATTCCAAAAACTAGTTAACTTTGTCAAATAAAAGGTTAACTCTGCTGCCCAACCAGTATTGTACAATATCATTGTCTAATGATGAATAAGAAAGAGGAAGCTCCTTTGGAGCTGCCCCATAACACATGCATGGGAATATTCCCAAAGTCCACCCAACACAATGGTCACCTTCAGAGGGCATGCCCCATCTAGGGAGGTGCCCAGTTAACAAGCCTGAGAGAAATGGTGATGGCGCTTTAGAACCCCATGTCCTACAAAGCACCAAGGAACAGGTCCACCCCAAGAACATGTATTTTATAGTTATGTGTTGAAATGGAAATTTTTCAAATTACAGGTCATCAATTCAGGTGACATATTTACCTTCCAGGGAAAAATTGTTTGGAAAGGACTAAATGGAGAAAAGGGCTATCAGTGTGGGTTTATAGAATTACAGTGTGAAGCTGTAGTTATAAATGCTGCATGGTATGGTCATGAAAAATGAAGATGAGGGAATATGGTAGAAGAATAAGAAAGAAAAACATAAAGTTAAACATATTTATTATTTAACACAGGAGGCAAATGCACATTACAAAAATGTGTCCTTTTCTACAAATGATTCTGGTAATTTAATTACGTTCTCATTTTTCATTCTCAAAAATTCATTAAAATAAATGAAAAGCCTTATATGAAGCCAGAAACATGTATAAATCAAGAAATACAGAATACCCACCAGGATGTTGGGATGAGTAAGATCTTATTGATTAGAGAGAACACAAACAGGACAGAAAAAAATCAGATGGGACGACATGAATACAAAATGTTTCTGTATGGAAAAAATTAGCAGTACACAAAGATACCCAATTGACAGGAGACAATCTATATGAGAAATACTTCAGATAAGGGCTCATATATAGAATAAAAATAATTTTAGAAATTATATAAAAAAGAACTAAACCTTCAATGCAAGTAATGGGTAAGTAATTCAATAGACACACATGAAAGACAAATACACATATAGCCCGTAAATATTGCAAGTGTTCAGGATCCCTACAATGACTTCATGTAATCACAAACAAGAGATGATTTGAAATTTAGATGTTATCAACTAACCATTAAAGTGGTATTAGTAAAGATCAGAAGTGAAAGATATACTCATACAATGCTGGTCCTTTTAGAGTAGTGCAAATTCATAAAGTCATCATGGGAATCAGTGTGGAAATTATTGAGAAAATTGAAGAGAAAATATATGACCCATCAGTGTCACTCCTCAGGACATAACCTGAGACCTCCACATCCCAATACTTACAATATTTGCACACATTATGCACTGCTACTGCATTAACTGTAGCAAAGTATTAGAATCAAAAATGCTACATATATAGGAATACCTTGCAGTTGAAGAGAAAATGTCAATAAAATTTCCTTACAAATGGACTTAGAATGTGTATTTAGTGAAGTCACAAAATGTCAGAAAGAGAAAACCCCATTTTCCTCATACACAGAAACTGGTCATTAATATGTGTATATGAGAAACAATATGCATGAGGGCACACTTGAATACTGAGGAAAGCAAACAATTGCGACCCCTGGAGGGGACCCCAGACCCGCGGGGATGAGGTGATGAGGGTCACTACTAATTTGGTGGGCCTTCACGAGCAGATCCTATCTTAAAAGTAAACTTCAAGAGGTTAAAGGAAACAGGCTCAAGACAACGTTCGCTGATCAAGAGCATTTATTTTTGGGGTGAGCTGGTACTTATAGAGAAAGAATCTCAGGGGGTGGTACAAGCATGTCAGTCAAGTCTCAACTCAAATATACACCAAATATGGTAAAGACAAAGCTATATTTTTCCATCAGTCATCAGTCGCATTCCACAAATGCTTGTCAGCGTAAGTCAGGTGCAGGAATTAGGGAGGGGTAGGAAGTATTCAAAGGAACACTTTAACCTTTTGTTAACAAAGACAATTACTCTGTAAGGGTTACTTCCCCCTGGCTAGGTGGGTGGGTTGCCCTGTGTAAATTTAACTTTTATGGTTTGCCTTTTCCTTTGTCTCAAGGGCATGTGTGCTCGCAGTCACGTAGGCAGAAGGCCAAGAAATGGTTGACAGACTCCATTTTGTTCAAGGTTCTAGCAGTCCCCAACAAACAATGAAGATCAAATATCAAGCTTGAGGTAGGACTAAATAAATGTAATGAACACCACTTATAAAATCAGGTATATATCTAAATGCTCTTCTAGCTCTAATTCTGTCACAGTTATTTTTCTTTTTCTGATGAACAACTTGATAAGTATATATATTCAATAACCAATATGTAAGACCCTTTTGTAAGGCTCCAGTGTTTAGGTTCCCAATGACAATTTTTGAGGTTTTTTTGACAAAGGGTTTCTCTGTGGCTTTGGAAGCTGTCCTAGAACTAGTTCTTGCAGACTGGGCTAGTCTAGAACTCACAGAGATCTCCCTGCCTCTGCCTCCCAAGTGCTAGTATTAAAGGCTTCCAGTGTGTATTCCTACTAAATAAATGTACATTTTTTGTACAGAGTTTGGGTCTGGTTAATTGCAGTGGGTGAATTTTGGTTGTTTGTTTATTTGAAACAATTTTCAGTATAAAATTTAAAGTATTTCCAGCACCAAACTTAATGATTTGCAATATCTGAACATATAATATTTCTAGAAAAGTGGAAATATCCACTAACCTGGGATGTGGTTATTGGAGATTCAGTCATTTCTTTCTTTTTCTTCTTTTAGTTTCTCTTTCATGATCAATGTTTAGATAGATGACTTGCACTCATTCATATAAGGGATGAAATAAAAGAAAAAATTAATACTGAGAGCTGTTAATGAAAATGTGGTCTACACTATATGTCATCCTAGAATCTTAATCCAATGACTGATGGAAGCAGAGGAAAACACCCACTTTTTAATCATTTTTTATTTTAATTTTAAATAACTTGTTTTACATGTCAATCCCAGTTCCCTCTCCCTCCCCTCCTCCCGCACTCCCCTTCCCCCCACCCTCCCACACTATTGCCAAATCCTTCCACATAGGGGATATCTAGAGTCTGTCATTTTACTCTGGGTAGGGTCCAGGCACTCCCCTAAGAGTCCAGGCTGAGAGAGCATCCCTCTTTGTGCTATTGGCACACGAAGACTGTTTGTATACCAGGGATAGAACACTGAACTGCACCCATTGAACCCAGTGACAGAGAGAGGGGATTGATGAAAAAATTGACAAAGAATGGGCTGGCAAAACCAGCAGAGACAGCTGATCTGAACAAGGGGGGCTCTTAGACCCCAGACAGACAGCTGGGTGGCCATCATGGGACTGATCCAGACCCTCTGAGTGTGAGAGTCAGTGAGGAGGCCTGGGCAAACTATGGGGCCCTGGGCACTCGATCAGTGTTTATCCCTGGCATACAAAAGGACATTGTGTGTCCATAACACAAAGAGGGATGTTCTCTCAGCCTGGACTATTAAGGGAGTTCTGGGACCCTGCCCTGAGCGAAATGACAGACTCTGGATATCCCCTATGTGGAAGGAAGTGGGAATAGGGTGGGAGGCTTGGGGGGATGGTGGGTGGGTGTGGAGGGAGAGGGAACTGGGATTGAATGTGAAACAAGCTATTTAAAATTCAAGTAATAAAAAAAGGAAAATGTCAAATCACATGAAGATACCCTAGCAACCAAAATATCAGATATCCAGATAATGATCTTGAAATCCAGAGAACACTGAATGTCATTTAAAGTTGAAAGGAAAATCAGTCTAACTGTATTATTATGTCAAGAAACAAATTTATCTTAAAATTGATGGAGCCTGAAGTGCATTTCAAAATTCATGTTAAGATAATTTCTTTCACTAAAGCAACTTTACAGACAATAATTATATTTAAAATTAATACAGGAGAATCAGGGGATTTACCCATGAGAATATGGGAAATAATAAAGTTCATATGAGGAATCCTAAATTCCAGAAATATTGGAGGTAATCATCCATGGGCAAGAAAGCAAATCATTAATTCTCACACAGATGGAAGAAAAATACTTCTAACAATAAAAAGTAGCAACAACATCAAAAAGAAAGACATAGTAAATAAAAATACGAGGACCAAATTCTAGCCACTCTGGAAAGCAATATGGACAATCCTCAAATAAATAAATCCTCTAATTAAATTAATTTAACAAGTCAACCCAGCCCTTTCATGCCTTGGCATAGTCTCAAAGGACTTAGTATCCTTCTCCAAAAATACTTGATCAGGCTATCTTCACAATAGCCACAAAATGGAAGCATTCTAAATATTTCTAAATTGGACGAATAGATAGTGAAAATGTGGTACACATACACTATGAAACACTATTCAGCTCTAAAGAGAATTGAAATCATGAGCTTTTCTACTAAATAGATGGACCAAGAAAAGATCATGTTGAGTGGATACACTCAGACCCAGAAAAACAGAGATGGCACCTTCTCTCTTATAGGAAGTTCTTAGCTCCAAGCTTCAAAAGTGAGTACACAACCTTAAGTAAACAGAATATTCAAAAAATAAAGGGAGACTCCTGTATGGAGTGGGGGAATAATGGGCAGTAGAAAAACAGGACATGATACTCTTAAAAGGAAGAAATTGAGTGTGTGTGTGTGTGTGTGTGTGTGTGTGTGTGTGTGATTAATGGAGAAGTGATAGACATAAATAAAAAAGAAGAGAGAATAAAATAACAGTAAGGATGTATGAAAAGGTTTTAATGCTTCTAAATATTATCATCTATAAATATGGCTGTAATACATCTATGTGTCTAAAAGCATATACAGTTAGAGTATAAATGATATCTTCCAATCTTACCTCATGATGCTCTTCACAAGGGCCATGGACATTCTTACAAAGCAACCACAGCATCCTGTTTGATATTGTTTATCACTGATGTTCTTGATATTTCAAAAACAGTACAGTGTACTGTGGTTGTCCCATTTGCCTCCCAGAAGAAGCAGGTGAGCCCTATGCTGAAGAAGCCATGTGTTTCATTCAGAGCCAGTAGTCTTGATGTGGACAAGAATTTAAAGTCTCCACCATGGGAACTAGCTTTCTTGGTATCATAAGGCAATCTGTAAACTTTTAAAGCCAACAGCCCTTCCCAGATATGAAAATGATGAACCATAACAATGGTCTGCACTGCATGACAACCTGAAGTTTGCAAGAGCAGCACATATACATTGGTGGTAACCAACAGCTTACAATTGGACTGAAGGAGTTCTCAACCACAGGAAAGTCATTTCTGGAACTGAAAGCCTAGCCTGTTTCTGAGCATTAGGGAAGGATATATCTTGAAGGAGAGCCTAAATCCACTATGCATGACTCACATGAATATTCATATAAGATTGATTTTCCAACTAGTACCAATTCTTATGTAGAAAGTCTTCTCATAGCTATAGCAGGATAATTCTGAGATCTTTCTCATTGGAAGTCAATATAATAATTTCTAGTAAAACAGCAAGTGGGATAATTGAATTGTGTCCCACCGGATCATTCACTACTGTCTCTTTCCTCTCCACTTTCTAGGACTTTTTATCTGGCTCTGCAGGTGAGCAAATCTGGGGGATTAATTGCCCCCAACATTAGAAAGAGATCATTCAGAAGGAAAGTACCTGGATTTTTAACACAGAAATGTACTCAAGTAGTCAAAGATATAGGACTCTACAAGTGATTCACCATTTGACATTAACAAGCACAACACTGAAAATACATAGAAACCACCTTCAGTGAGTGTAACTTGAATGATACTTCCAATCACTTCCCAGTCAAACCTCAGGAGCAGAACAGGAACTGAATGTTTGGGATCACAAAAGCACACAAAGTGAATTATTTAATTTACAATAGACCAAATTTGATGAAATCTGCCAGAAAGAAATACACTTAACAAGTAACTTTCCAAGAAACCCTCAGGAGGAGCAAGGGAGACAGCAAGCAAACTGTTCTCACCCACAGAAAGCAGACTGCTGCATCTCTGCCACATCCATTCTCTGTAAATTCCCCCTGAGCAGGCTGCAGGCATTGTCCCTCCTCCTGTGGGAATTACACAGGCTCACCACTAGGTGTCAGCTCACAACAAACTAAAACACAATAGGTTTTGTAGCCAGAATTCTATTTTTATTTTCTTTCCTACACACAATTCTAGTTTATTATGGCAAAGGTGAACATGCCACCTTCTCCACAACAGTAACCAGTAAAACTGATCGCCAAAATAACTTGGTACAAAACAGGTGTGTTTCAGAATTAAAAAAAGAGAAGAAAAAAAAGGCTTTACATGAGTTTTTAGATCCCATTTGAAAACCGGGAAAAAAGAGAGACAAACGAAAAAGAAATACACAATTGTCCACACAGTCCAGTTGCCAACCCTCCCTCTAGGGATTATGGAGGAAGCTTCTGGGTCCTGTCACTTCTGTGGATTTGCCTGGCTGTTTAACTGGTGTCCATCTGTGCATTGTACTCATCTAGCTATGCATCCAACTGCTCAGCAGAAAGATGCTGCTTTGAGTTCCTGCTCCTACCTCTACCTCTTCCAGTGCTGTCTCCACGGGTCCCTCTCCAGATGAGGCCACCACCAAAACACCTTGAGCCATGGTTTCTCCTCATGGCACCGCTGTTCATTCTCTGTGCAGGTTTTCATTGTGAGTCAGTCTGTGATGTGACAAGCTGAATGTTCATGGGGCGGCCATCTATAGGGACACCACTGTACTGTTTCATAGCCTTCAGGGCATCTGCCTTCTGTTGAAAGTGCACATGTGCTGTCCCTAAACTTCGTCGGGAGCAATCGTAGTGCACAGCTGCTGTCTTCAGTGTTCCAAACTCTGAGAAGAGTTCCTGAATATCCATGTCTGACACCCCGCAGTCAAGGTTTGACACCAACAGCTTTCAGCCAATCTCCATGCTGGCTCCACCACAGAGGTGGCTGTCGAGTAGGTCATGCTTACTTGACAATGCATATTTCTCAGTTGAAAAATTAATGCTGGGTAAAAATATCAATTTTAAATGTTAGTGTTTACAACTATGAACATGGAACTCAAAAAATGCTAATTTTGGATGTGATTTCATTTCTTTCTTGGGAATGCCAAGTCCCTACTTTTTATGTGCCTCTGTTTGAATAGAGCAGTGATTTAACATGGAAGTCTGCATGGATAACTCCATACTTGAAGACCTTTGTCCTTTCTATGGTATCAAAGAGAATTGTTTGCAAATATCAAGACATTAATTCAAATATTCTACTTGATGATTCTTTAAGTATATTTTGCAATGAGTATCATTAAAAGAGCTAGAATAGTCCAGTACATATAAAATGAAATTTGTTCATAATGCTAAGGCATCCACAGTAGAAATTCAGAGCCAGATACTTTACAAACAGCAGAGAAACTATTTGCCCTATACTGCACTATGAAATCACAATTATGCATCGTGACATCACTATACTGCACTGTGACATCACAGTTATGGACTGTGGCATCACTACAGTGCACTAAGACATCACAATTATACATTGTGTCATCACTATAGTACATTATGACATCACAATTATGTATTGTTTAAACATTGTGACATCACTATAGTGCACAATGACATCACAATTATGCATTGTGACATCACTATAGTGCACTATGACATCACAATTATGCATTGTGACATCACAATACTTCACTATGACAATTATGCATTATGACATCACTATACTGCACTATGACATTACAATTATGTATTGTGACATCACTATAGTGCACTGTGACATCACAATCATGCATTGTGACATCACTATAGTGCACTATGACCTCACAATTATGCATTGTGACATCACTATAGTGCACTATGACATCACAATTATGCATTGTGACATCACAATACTTCACTATGACAACACAATTTTGCATTGTCACATCACTATACTGCACTATGGTATCACAATTATACATTGTGACATCACAAAACTGCATTAGGACAATTATGCATTATAACATCACTATACGATTGTGCACTGTGACATCACAATCATGCATTGTGACATCACAATGCTGCACTATGACATCACAATTATAAATTATACTGCGCTGGCCGGATCGGAACTTTTAGCCCTGAAGCAGCTCTTGACTGGCAGAACCAGCATCAGAAAGCCATGGTTCGAGTCACTGGACAGCGTTGTTATTGTTGTTGTTATTGTTTTGTAATTAATGTTTTTGTTGTTGTTTATTTATTATTATTGTTGTTGTTTTTGTTGTCCTTTCTATGTTATTATTGTTGTTGTTTTTTGTTATTGTTTTATTGTTGTTGTTATTTCTTTAGTATTATTTTTGTTGTTGCTGTGTTATTATTATTGTTGTTATTATTGTTTTATTTTTGTTATTGTTATTGTTGTTGCTTTGTTATTATTATTTTCGTTTTTGTTGTCGTTACTGTTTTATTGTTGTAGTTATTGTTGTTGGTTTTGTTGTTGTTATTGTTTTGTTATTATTTTTGTTGTTGTTTTTCTTGAGAAGTTCATTCGTTCGGACCTGAGAGCAGGCAGATTTTGAAGAACCCTAACCCCGATGCGCATCACTCAAGAAAACTTTGCTGTTGTGTAGACTCCTTGGGCTGAATTAAAACTGATGCTGCTGTGTTCATTCATCATTAATCGCAGTAATTTATCGTCGTTGTTGTTATTATTACTATTGTTGATATTTTTATCGTTGTTGTTCTGTTATAATTACTCACTGTCGTTATTGTTGTTGTTTTTTGTTTTTCTTTAATATCATTGTTGTAGTTATGATTATTGTTCCTGTCTTCATTATTTAATCATTGTTCTTGTTACTGTTACCATTGTTGTTGTTTAATTATTTATGTTTATTTATTCATTTGTTTGTTTATTATTGATTGATTTAATATTATTATTCGTCTATTTGTTTTTATTTGTCACTGGGAACCCTGGGGGAGCAGAGCGAGCATGGGATGGTGGGGGAAAAGAGACAGAAAAATAGGGGGCCGATTAACTTCCCTGGGGAGCAATTAGTGGCACTTCACCTGGGGGGTAAATGGGGCCGGGATTGGCCGTTGGGGGTGTGGGAATCAGTGGGCAGGGCAAACAATAGCGACGGTGAGGATGACGAAGATAGCAGTAAAGTAACGGTGAACAATGGCAACAGCAGCCAGGGTGGTGAAAATAATAAAAACAACAACAGCAACGATAATAACAATAATAATACCAATAGTAATAATAAAAAGCAATGACGACAAAAATATAACAATAAAAAGTAAATAATAATCATAGAAGAACAACAATAACAATATAAGTAATAATAGTAACAAGAATAACAATAATAACAAAAATAGTAATAATCAAAATAATAATAATAGAATAACAACAATAGTGATAAAAATAATAATAGTAACAACAATAACAATAATAACAAAACAATAACAAAAATGAAAAGAACAATAGTAATGATACTAACAATAATAATGAAATAACAACAATGACAAAAATATAACAGTAACAAAAATAAATAATAATCATAGAAAAACAATAATAATAAAAATAATAATAGTAACAACAATAACAATAACAAAAACAATAGTAACAATAACAACAATATTGGTAAAGTAACAACGACAAAAATATAACAATAATGCAAATAAATAATAATCATAGGACAACAATTATAATGAAAAATAATAGTAAAAACAATAACAACAATAACAAACACAATAGCAATAATACTGAAAAAATAATAATAAAATAACAAAAGAAATAATCATGGAACACCAACAATAAAGATAAAAATGATAATAGTAACAACAATAGCAATAATAACATAAGATAACAATAATGACAAAACAATAGTAATAATAACAACAATAGTAATAAAATAACAAAAATATAACAACAGTATCAACAATAAAATATAATCTTAGAAAGCAAAGCAATAATACTAATAATAGTAACAATAATAACAATAATAGCAAAACATTACTAATAATAATCAACTGACAACAATGACAACAATTTAACAACAGCAACAAAAATAAATAATAATCATAGAAGAACAACTAGAATACAAATAATAATAGTAACAATAACAATACTAACAAAAATAGTAATAATAATAAAAACATAATAATAACGTAACAACAATGACAAATATATAACAATAAGCAAAATAAATGACAACCATAGAACAACAACAACGATAATAATAATAGTAGCAACCATAACAATAACAACAAAACAATAGTAATAATAATAACAATAATAATAATAAAATAACTTGAATGACAAATATATAACAAAAACAAAAATAAATAATAATCATAGAACAATAAAAATAATAATAATGATAGTAAGAACAATAACAACAAAAACAATAGTAATAATAATAAAACAACAATCATAAATAACAACAACGAAAAAAATAACAATAACGATATAAATAATAATCATAGAACAAAAACAATAATGATAAAAATAATAATAATACCTTTAACAATAATAACAAAAACAATAGTAACAATAATAACAACGATAATGATAAAATAAGGACAACAACAATAATAAAAATTATAATAGTAACAAGAATAACAATAATAACAAAACAATAATATAATAACAATAGTAATAATAATAACAACAAGAATAATAAAATACTGACAACAACAATAATAATAATAAAACAACAAAAACGACATGGAGGTGGACATGCAGGAAAGGCCAGCTCACAGCATCCTCTAGGGCAAGGACCCCAATGCCAGAAGTCCGGGATGGGAGGACATGTGGAGGAAAAATTCTGACCATAAGAGGAACTGGAACTGACAGGCAGAGAGGAACAGGGCACTGCCCCCTCTGGCCCTCGAGAAGCCGAGACCACTGCCGGGGACCCAGGCCACCTGCAGATGGGGCAGAAGGGCCAGAAGTACACCGAGACAGCGGAGAATCCCAGGCACTGGCCCATAGCGAAGCTGGGGACAGTGCCTCCTCTAGGCCTCAGGTCGCCGAGACCACTGCTGGGGACTGATGGTGGTAACATGAAGGACTTAAGCCTTCTGGTCGACCAGATCAAGCCACCACCAATCCTGCAACTGGCCCGTGTTGCATGCATAACTGCCACCAAGTCATCCTTTAGTCTACAGGTGCAATCTCCTACACAGAGACAGTTCCCACCATTCCCACCGCCTCCGCGACACACCTGCCAGCTTGCCTGGACTCTCCTCATGTCACTCTGACCGCCTGACTGCAGGAGATTCATCGCCCTTGTTGCTGAGCGCCCAGGGAACCAGGCATGTTGCTGCACAAAATTGCCACCAATAGGTGTCGCCCTACAACCCTCTACATCTGATTGATATCTCCAGCACTCAGGCTGCTGGCACCGTGCTCTGGAGGGTCCTCCCACGATCATGCTCTGGGAGCAGGCAGGGAGGGGGAGCAACAAAGGGACAGCAGGACAGGGATGTCACCAACCACCTCGTGCAAGGGGCACAAACACCACCGGCCGTTATTACGCCAGCTGAGACATAGTGAAGGTTGACCTGGACTCGGGCCTACCCCAGTCATCTGAGCATGAAAGTGAAAGGAAGGAAAGCGAAAGGAAACAAACAAACAGACAAACAAACAAGGAGGAAATGACTTGTTATCACGCCGGTCACCCCAGAATACAGTGAAATCAGGGATGGCCGGCCGACCCCTCAGATGACGAAAGTGAAAGTATGACAGGAAGCTATGAAAAACGGGTGAATCACTCTCTAAGATGGAGGCTCAGGTCACAGAGTGTCACTGGCCGGCCAGTTACAAGACCACACTGATATGAGACTTGGCATGTGGGACTGAGGGAGGGAGGGAGGCGGCGATGGCAGGTGTGTGCCATTTAAGTCTCCTTTTTAAAAACATTTTACCACTTTCATCAGAGTTGTGTGGTGTCCCCTCCCCCAACCCACCACAGTTTGCTTCTTGAATCAATTAGACACCCCTCCCCCACTCCCAGTGTGCTTTAAGAAGAAAGCCTGCACGGCCTAGGTCAGTAATTAAAAGAAATCAGACAGATACGTATCTCCCTGCACAAAATCTAACTCTAAATGTGAAATCTTGCACACTGGAGCAATGAGCCTGATTTCAATCAGGCAGGCCAGTAAGCAGGTGAAACTCCAACACACACACACACACACACACACACACACACACACACACACACAGGAAATAATAAAGTGCCAGGCAAATACTAACAATCGAAAAGGAAATATTAAAAAAAAAAAGATTGCCTGGTCCACAAGGTGAGCTCCAGGCCAGGCCAGCTAGGCAGGTTTTTTTCCCAGAGAAAAACATGGAAAAACAAAAAACAAACAAGCATAGAAAATTCCAACAACTTTCTTCATCTCAGCACTTGGGGGGCAGAAGTAGGCAGATGTCAGTGAGTTTGAAGCCAGCCTGCCTGCTCCATAAAAGTGAGCTAGCTCCAGGCCAGGCCAGCCAGGATTGTTACAAAAAGAAAATGTGTCTGGAAAACCAGAAAACAAACAAGAATTTTAAAAAATCCATCATCTTAAATCCCAGAACTTGGAAAACAGAAATTGGCAGAACTCAGTGGGTTTGAGGCCAGACTGCTCT
Source organism: Mesocricetus auratus (assembly GCF_017639785.1). Lineage (NCBI taxonomy): Eukaryota > Metazoa > Chordata > Mammalia > Rodentia > Cricetidae > Mesocricetus > Mesocricetus auratus. Next base: position 13,828 of record NW_024434992.1, on the reverse strand, counting down.
ACACAGTGAGTCCCAGGACACCCTGCATTGTTTGTTATGCAGTGAAAATCTGTCTTGAAAAAAAATCAAAAACATAACAACAAAATAATATCCAGCACGCCTTGATGATCAAAGTTGTACAGCCAAGATGACTAGAGTGAACATGTGCCTATCAAGTAAAATAAAAGCTAGGATCTTATAGCTTCATTAAAGATGAGACTCTTAAAGCCAATATCACCCTAAGTCGAGAAACACCTGAAGCTATTCGCCAGGAGACAAAAAGGTTCCCAGCAAACTCTTACTCTTATCCATGCCCTCAGAATGTCCCCGGGTATTTAGGGAACACCTAACATAAAGCATGGTGTTTAGGGAACGCCTAAAATAAAGCTTTTCTGTTCTCCACAACCACTCCGTTCTGCTCAGAGGACATCTGGAGTTTTGAAAGATTTATTTTTGTTTCAGGTAAGTAGTGAAAGTGTGACAGGAAGCTGTGAAACACAGGCAAATCACTCTCTAGGAGGGAGGCTAAGGTCACAGAGTGTCACTCACCAGCCAGTTACAAGACCCCGCATGGTGCTGGTGCAGAAGACTGGATGTGAGTGCGAGGGAGGGAGGAAAGAAGGGAGATTGGGAAGGAGGTGGCTATGGCAGGTCTGTGCCATTTAAGTCTCCCTTTTAAAAACATTTTACCACTTTCTGTCACTTGCTTTTTGCCTTTGCAGGTGTGTTTCAGGCTGCCACCGCCAGTCACACAGGCCTACCCCCAGTTCTCAAATTAAATACTACCGAGTAATTTTACCTTTCAAATAAATGGATCTGTCTTCTTAAATATTCTTTTACATTTATTATATTGTTTTTCCACATTCCGAAATACAAGATTGCCCCTAGGTTAAGGCCTCCCCTAGGAAGTCAACTTGGTCTGCTCCTATCATCTTGATGAGGAAGGACCAAGGTGCACCCCACCCCTCCCCGGTCTAAACAGTCAATCCTGGCTATCCTGGGACTCACTCTTTAGACCAGGTCATGGAACCCCCTGCCTCTGCCTCCCCGAGTGAGTGCTAGTGAGACTAAAGTTAGTGAAACCACACTGCCCAGCCTGATTCCAGGTATGTTTTCATATAGCCTGGGAAATCTCTACCTAGACCAGACCTGCCTGCCATTCACAGAGTTCCAAACCTGCCTCTGTCTCCTGAATGATGGGATTAAAGGAGTGTACTACCACACCCAGGTTTCTTTTATTTCTGTGACTCCTGGAAGGTTTTTCTCTGCTTCCTGGTTGTTTTTCTTTTACTTTATTGTAAATTAAATTTAATTTACAATTTTATTCATGTGTCTGTGTGTGTGTGTGTGTGTGTGTGTGCTCGCACGCGCGCGTTGGCTAGTGACCTCACCAAGATGGTAGCAAGCATGGGACAAACTTTTCAAGGTCCTTTTGTTCTCAAAACCAAGTTTCCTGTGAACAATTGTGAGGAAGCTCTCATGATTGATATAGCACAGTCTTACATAAAACGTAAAACACCATACAGGGTTACCTTCTCTCTGGGTTGAGGGAGAGAAAGAAAGAAAGAAAGAAAGAAAGAAAGAAAGAAAGAAAGAAAGAAAGAAAGGAAGGAAGGAAGGAAGGGAGGAAGGGAGGAAATGTGGATTTACAGACCAAGGGAAAAGGAAAAAGGAAGAAGGAGGAGGAGGAGGAGGAGGAGAAGAAGAAGAAGAGGAAGAGGAAGAAGAAGAAGAAGAAGAAGAAGAAGAAGAAGAAGAAGAAGAAGAAGAAGAAGAAGAAGAAGAAGAAGAAGAAGAAGGCTGGGTATTGGTGGCACAGGCCTTCAATCACAGCAGCACTGGGGAAGCAGGCAGTCACAGGTGGATCTCTAAGTTTGAAGCCAGCCTGGTCTACAGTGGTAGTTCAAGAACAGGGTCCAAAGCTACAGACAAACCCCTGTCTCGAAATACCTAACATAATGATAATAAACCTCATGTGATTATTTTATGCATGAGTGTTCTATCCACATGTATTTCCTTTCACCAGAAGAGGGCACCAGACCCCACCATGTGTTTTCTCGAAAAGCTAGAAATTCTACCTCTTTAATGTTTTTCCTGGACCCCGTGTGTGCATGTGCATTGGTGAGACAGTGGGCACCTGTATGATACTGAAGCATGAGGTGGGGGCATAGGCATCCAAGCACTGTGTGGAAACTCCATGCCATTCTGGTCCATTTTATTTTATTCATTAAAAAAGGAAAGGAAGGAGAGAAAGAAAGGAAGGAAGGAAGAAAGGAAGGAAGGAAGACTCAATTTGCAATCAGTATCTGGGATTCTTCTCCTGCTGCCCCAAGTCCCAACAACCTCCAGAATTCTCATTGTTCTGTGTATGCATCCACTGCTAGACAAGCTCAGCTGTCCAACCCAACAACAGAAGCTTCATCCTATGCCCAGCCCAGGTTCCTTTAGTTTTATTCATTAATTTTTACTGTTTTTCTTCATCACTGACAAGTTTGAACCCTGTCTCATGGTGTCTTTCCTTCATGCACTGGTTTTCTTAAGTTACAACAGCAGGGGCACAGTTTTTCTCATCCCTTGATGATTCCTAGAATTGTTTTTCATGTTCGAATTCATTCATTCATTCATTTTTTCTTTATTTGTTTTTAATTTGTTATTCATTTAGGGATGAAAACTAAGAACCTGTACTGCTGTATAAGTGTTTGACATGAAAGACAGCCAGGACAAACTACAGAACTACATAGAGAAATCTTGTCTCAGATAAACAAGAAATCCTGTTGAGGAAGTCTTATGTTAATAAAGCACTGTCTGGCCAATAGGAATATAGACAGGTGGGGCTAGGAGTCAAGGAGGATTCTGGGAAGGAGAAACACGGAGAGTCAGCATGTAACACAATGGGGTAGGAGCCCGGAGCTATTCTCCGGTAAGAGACATACTTAGATTAACAATTATGGGGTAATTACTTAAAGCAGAGCTAGCCAGTAAGAGACAAGCAAGGCCAACAGCTTCATAACTAATATAGCCTCCTGTGTGTTTATTTGGGACTGATGCGACTCTAGAACCAGGCTGGCGGGAAAGCTTCTCTCAAGGAAAGCTTCTCTTAACAAAATCCCATTAAAATGTTGAGCTAACCAAGTTTTAAAAAGAAAAAGCAAGGCTACAGAAAGTATACCTCTGGTAGAGATTTTTAAATGCTGTTTGGCGGGGCAGTAGTGGCAAATGCCTTTAATACCAGCACTCGGGAGGCAGAGGCAGGGGATCTCTGTGAGTTTCAGACCAAGCCTGGTCAACGAGCTAGTTCCAGGACAGGCTCCAAAACAATACAGAGAAACCTGTCTCAAAAAAAAACAACAAAAAAAGGAAAATGCTGTTTGACAAGTGGTGATAGCAAGCACCTTTAATCCCCAGCACTGGGGAGTCAGGCAGAGATCTGTGACTTTGAGAGCAGCCTGCACTACCTAGTAAGTTCCAGAACACAGAGAAATCTTCTCTCTCTCAGAAAAAAATAACAAAAAAAGCAAAAAATCAGTTTTGAGCAGGGAGTTTTCACACACACACACACACACACACACACACATCACACACATACTCACACACACATACACACACACACCAAAAAATTCCAGTGCACCACTGTCTAATTTGGAGGAACAATGCAATTTTCTTTGGTGTTATTAACAGTTGTTAACAAGGAGAAAGTGCCTGTCTTTCTTTCACCATTCATTCTCTCTTTCCCCACCATAATAATCCCTGTACCGAATGTTTGGGTAAGTGCAAATTGCTGTACTACATTCATGCCACCAACCACCCCTCCAGTTGGCTAAGAGTTTTTCACCTGACAGACATAGTAAATAAAAATATCATGACCAAATATCTAGCCACTCTGGAAAGCAATATGGACAGTCCTCAAATAAATAAATCCTCTAATTAAATTACTTTAGCAAGTCAACCCAGCCCTTTCATGCCTTGGCATAGTCTCAAAGGACTTAGTATCCTTCTCCAAAAATACTTGATCAGGCTCTCTTCACAATCACTGCAAAATGGAAGCATCTTAAATATATCTGAACTGGACAAATAGTGAAAATGTGGTACACATACACTATGAAACACTATTCAGCTCTAAAGAGAATTGAAATCATGAGCCTTTCTGATAAATATATGGACCAGGAACGATCATATTGAGTGGATACACTCAGACCCAGAAAAACAGAGATGGCATCTTCTCTCTTATAGGAAGTTCTTAGCTCCAAGCTTTAAAAGTGAGTATAAAACCTGAAATAGCCAGAATATTCACAAAAGTAAAAGGAGACTCCTGTATGGAGGGGTAAATAATGGGCAGTAGAAAATACAGGAAATAATAATCTTAAAAGAAAGAAATTGAGTGTGTGTGATTAATGGAGAAGTGATAGATATACACAAAAAAGAAGAGAGAATAAAATAACAGTAAGGATGAATGAAAATATTTTAAGTCTTCTAAATGTTATCATCTATACATATGGCTGTAATACATCTAAGTGTCTATAAGCATACACAGTCAGAGTATACATGATATCTTCCAGTCTTACCTAATGATGCTCGTCACCAGGGCCATGGACATTCTTACAATGCAACCACAACATCCTGCATTGATATTGTTGGTCACTGACGTTCTTGATATTTCAAAAACAGTACAGTCTACTGTGGTTGTCCCCTTTACCTCCCAGAAGTAGCAGGTGAGTCCTATGCTGAAGAAGCCATGTGCTTCAGTCAGAGCCAGTAGTCTTGATGAGGACAAGAATTGAAAACCTCCACTGTGGGGACTAGCTTTCTTCGTATCATAAGGCAATCTGTAAACATTTAAAGCCAACAGCCCTTCCCAGGTATGAAAATTATGGACCATAACAATGGTCTGCACTGCATGACAACTTGAAGGTTGCAAGAGCAGCACACATACATTGGTGGTAACCAACAGCTTATAATTGGAATTAAGGAGTTCTCAACCACAGGAAAGTTATTTCTGGAACTGGAGGCCTAGCCTATTTCTGAGCATTAGGGAAGGATATGTCTTGAAGGAGAACCTAAATCCACTATGCATAACTCACATGAATATTCATATAAGATTGATTTTCCAACTAGTACCAATTCTTATCTAGATAGTCTTCTCATAGCTATAGCAGGATATTTCTGAGATCTTTCTCATTGGAAATAATTCTAGTAAAACAGAATGTGGGAATACTGAATTGTGTCCCACCAGATGATTCTCTACTGTATCTTCCCTCACGACTTTCTAGAACTATTTTTTCTAGAAAGAGATCTAGGGGATCTATTTCTAGAACAAATAGATCTGGGGGATTAATTGCCCCAACATGAGAAAGAGATCATTCAGAAGGAAAGTACCTGGATTGTTAAAACAAAACTGTACTCAAGTAGTTAAAGATATAGGACTCTACAAGTGATTCCCTTTTTGCCATACACAGGAATAACACTGAAAATACCTCGAAAGCACCTTCAGTGACTGTAACTTGAATGCTACTTCCAATCATTTCCCAGTCAAACCTCAGGAGCAGAAAAGGAACTGAAAGTTTGGGATCACGTAAGCACACAAAATGAATTATTTAATTTACCATAGACAAATTTCATGAAAATATGCCAGAAAGGAATACTCTTAGCAAGTAACTTTCCAAGAATACTCTTAGCAAGTAATTTTCCAAGAAACCCTCAGGAGGATCAAGGGAGACAGCAAGCAAATTGTTCTCAACCACAGAAAGCAGACTGCTACAACTCTGCAGAATCCATTCTCTGTAAAAAAAATCCCTGAGCTGGCTGCAGGCATTGAGCCTCCTCCTGTGGGAAATTACACATTCTCACCACTAGGTTTCAGCTCAAAACATACTAAAACACAATAGGTTTTGACACCAGAATTCGGTTTTTATATTTTTTCCTATAGACAATTCTAGTTTATTATGGCAAAGGTGAAAATGCCACCTTCACCAAAACAGTAACCAGTAAAATTCATCGCCAAAGTAACTCGGTACAAAACAGGTGTGTTTCTGAATTAAAACAAGAGAAAGAAAAAGCATTTGCATGAGTTTTTAGATCCCATTTTAAAACAGGGAAAAAGAGAGAGAGAGACAAACAAAAAAGAAATCCAACATTGTCTACACAGTCCAGTTGCCAACCCTCCCTCTAGGAATTACGGACAAAGATTCTGGGACCTGTCACTTCTGTGGATTTGCCTGGCTGTTTAACTGGTGTCCATCTGTGCATTGTACTCATCCAGCTGTGCATCCAACTGCTCGGCAGAAATATGCTGCTTTGAGTTCCTGCTCATACCTCTACCTCTTCCAATGCTGCCTCCACGGGTCCCTCTCCAGATGAGGCCACCAGCAAAGCACCCTGAGCCATTGTTTCTCCTCATGCCACCTCTGTTCATTCTCTGTGCAGATCTTCTTTGTGAGTCAGTCTGTGATGTGACAATCTGAATGTTCATGGGGCGGCCATCTAAAGGGACACCATTATACTGTTTCATAGCCTTCAGGGCATCTGTCTTCTGTTCAAAGTGCATATGTGCTGTCCCAAAACTTCGTGCAGAGCAATCTTAGTGCACAGCTGCTGTCTTCAGTGCTCCAAACTCTGAGAAGTGTTCCTGAATATCTGTATCTGACACCCCCCAGTCAAGGTTTGACACCAACAACATTCTGCCCATCTCCATGCTGGCTGCACCACAGAAGTTGCTGTGGAACAGGTTATGCTGCCTCTTGTTGGAAAGTTGTTTATGCCTGCTGTAGGGAGCCAGCCCGTTCCTGCCTCCTCCCGCAGAGCCGTGAGACATGGTAGGCCAGTTCCTCAAAGGCTTGCAACATTTTCCCCCTACACAGGGGCCTGCATGGCACCACCGCAGCTGCCCTGGTAGCCTGCCCTTCTGAAGCCCTGGCCTTTGCCGCAACTGCCTTGCTGTCTCCGGTTCAGCTTAATGATATCATCCAATGACATATCCATTTTATATGCCATGGTGGTCTCAGAATCGGACCTCTTGATCTCCAGAATTCGTGTTAATAAACCTGGAATCAGATATCAGGATAATATTGAAAAATTGGATTACTGACATGTGTCAACCTCACCTGGTTTGTAATTACTTTTGTAACTGGGAAAATAGTGTGGCCTGGTACCATGAAACAGGCTCACGAGTGCAACATTAAGGACTCAGCACAAAAATACTAATTTCTTTTTCTATTTTTTCAGAGAAATACTCTCACCACGAAGCCCAGGTTGTTGTAGAAATCAGTACAGGTTGTTGTAGAAATCAGTATGCCGAATTGGTAGCCTGTATCTCACTGAGATCCAGCTGTCTTTGACTCTTTGGGATAAAAGTTTTTTTGCCACAAAGCTGTCAAAACACTATTTAGAATGCTATATTTATTTGACAGTGGAAAAATTAATGCTGGGTAAAAATTTCAATTTTAAATACTAATGTTTACAACTATGCACATGAAACTCAAAAAATGCTAATTTTGGATGTGATTTCATTTCCTGGTTGGGAATGCCAAGTCTCTACTTTAGGTGCCTCTGTTTGAATAGGGAAGTGTTTTAACATGGAAGTCAGCATGGATGTCTCTATATTTGAAGACCTTTGTCCTTTCTATTGTAGCAAAGAAAACTGTTTGCAAATATCAAGACATAAATTCAAATATTCTGCTAGATTATTCTATAAGAATGCTTTGTAATGCATATCAATAAAAGAGGAAGAATAGTCCAGTACATATAATATGAAATTTGTTCATAATGGTAAGTCATCCACAGCAGAAATTCAGAGCCAGATGCTTTATAAACAGCAGAGAAACTATTTGCATTCCTGGACCCTTCCCTCTTATGTCCCAGTACAGGTTTTCCTGTCACTGTGCTGGTGACTGATGACTTTCCCATGACTCCTGACTTGGATCTTGTGATTGTCTGTGGTTGTTGAGTGCCAGTGTGTATCTGTCCTTTTCCTAAGAACCCAGGTCTGCACCAGAAATTCTCCACATTGCAGGCCTGGTTGTTATATCTGAACATTTTCTGTGACACTTAACTCTTTATCTTCACAATGGAACTTCTCACTCCTCACTCAGTTGGTATCCCAAAATCTAATTACTGAGAATTCTACAGCTTCTTCCACTACGCAGTCTTTCTCTTCAGCCATCTAAAGTCTAAACACCTCCCAAAATATCTTTAAATGTGAGTGGTCCTTCCACAATGAACCACTCTGTCCTGCTGTCTCACTTTATCTTCCACACAGTTCATTCCAGGATGCCTGAGCTCGCTTCCACACAGCGTATCCACATGTCTGCTACCTGATTAGAGCAGAACTGAATATAAGAGGATGTTGTGTCCCAGTATCTGTCCCACACCGATAGAATTATGTAACCTCACCTCAATTTAACAGTGAAAATCTCGAGCTTCAACTTACTCCAACAAAAACAAACTAAATATGATGCCTGTGTCCCATCTCTAACATAAACCTAATAAGCCAAAACGAAATATGGCAATTATGACTTGAGGAGAGACATTTCTGGAACTGGGATTCTGAAAAGAAGACTCATGCATTTAATACCACCACAGGGGAGGGACAAGCAGGCTGATTATTGTAAGTTTAAAGCAAGTCTGATTTCCACAAAAAAATTCCAGGATAGGCCCCAAATATATACAGAGAAACCCTGTCTTAAAAAACCAAAAGAGAAAACAGAAAAAAAAGACAAAATTGCTGTGCAGTTGTGGTGATGCCTTTAATACCAGCACTCAGGAGGTAGAGGCATGAAGAACTCTGTGAGTCTGAGACCACCCTGGTCTACAATGTATGGTTCCAAGAAAGCCTCCAAAGCCACAGGGAAACCATGCTTCCAATACCCCACCCCAAATATGTGTCTCAATATGTTAGTGGTCAGTGCATGCTAATAGCCAACTTCTGAGTTCATCCTGCATTGTACTGCTGTCACCAATAGATGGTTGTCTTATCATTTTAGTAACTCTAAAACGTGTTTGTCTTCTGTGTCTGATGCTAACTAAGTTGCTTAGACCACACCTCCAACATGTACTGTCCCCACCTACACCTAGGTGAATGCCAAGACCAGATGAAGAAAATAAGTAAAGTATGTGTAGTCATCTTTTTTTTGCAATCTAAGAAGCAAAGCTTGTCTTTATATTAGAAAAACAAAGAGGCCAACCCCTACCTCTTACATCTATCTCAGTCAAAATGGGCAATACTGTCTCAAGGAATTCTCAGACTGCAATTATCTCCACCAAACCTCACGTTACACTGTTGCTTTCTATTCCTGCCTTATATTCCTCTCTCCAACAAATCATGAATCCTGTTCTCACCTCCCTACTCCTGGGATTAAATGCTTGTGATCCTAATTGCAGGCATAAAAGATGTGAACTCCATTTCTCTTTTAGCCTGATTCATTCTTTTATAGGCCAGGGAGGCCTTGATCTAACAGAGATCCATTTGCCTCTGTCTTGTGAGTGCTGAGATTAAAGGCAGGGCCACCTCTGCATTGACTCTACATAGATGTGTGAATAACTAGTGACTTTAATCTTAACTCGGAGTGTGCCTAACTAGTGGATTAGTTCTGCAGTGTGATTGTGAGGCAAGCTTATTGTTTAGATTATAGACAAGACATCTCTACACTTTCGATTTTGTCAAAAATAAAAATGTTACAACTAATGTATTATTTATGCAAATTTCATTTGTTTGAATACAAACAATATATCTCTATGGGTATATTTTTCCTGTCCTAAAACATCAGTTATACCTTCAATCTAAGGTTCTGGAAACTCTGAGGAATAGGAGAAAGAAAGGAAATAAGATGGGAAAGAGAAGGGAGGCCTAAGACATACCATTCTCTAGACTCCATACAGCTGTTGTAATCAGTAACCAACCCCAGCTGTACTTACTTGCATTGACCTCACACTAGACCAAAACCAGTAAATCAGTCTAGGAAAGGGAAAGACTCACATAGGTTGACCTTAAAGTCTCAAATTCTCTCCATGGATGCATTTTACATGGAGATACATTGTCTTTAGATGTAGTATTCAGCTGAACCCAAAGACTCCAACACACTCCCAAGTTCTCAGTCTCACAAAAGTCCTGGATTATTCCGGTGGGACTCAAGCAAAATCAGTAGAGAGGAAAACAGTGGAGAAGAAAGGGAGGTGGTTACATCTGGGAGTATTTGAGGTGTGCATGCACAAAACACACAGGCATAAGTGTATCCATGCATAAGTGTGGGTTGGAAACTGGGATTGGTATATGTGTCATCATGTGATTATATTCAGGTGTAAGAAAAATTGAAATCATGATGGGTGCAGCTAAATGGGTGACTCTAAAGAGATAACATTGAGTGAGATATGTCAGATCCAGAAAGAAAGACAAAGTTCCTTGCTCCAAAAATTCAAATAGGAGTACACAACCAGGAGTAACTGGAATAACCAGGCAAGTTAAAGGAGAATCATGAGGGGAGTGGGGGAATAGTGGACAGTAGGAAAAAAACAGGAAACAATGATGTAAGAAGGGGGGATGCAATAAAGATTGTGTGTGTGTGTGTGTGTGTGTGTGTAGAGAGAGAGAGAGAGAGAGAGAGAGTAATGGAGAAGCAACAGACATAAACACAGGAGAGAGAAAAAATAACAGTATAGATGTCTGAAAATGTCATAAGGATTCTTACTATTGTCGTCTATCAAAATGTCTATCATATACCTGAGTCTCTGAAAGGATACACAATTTGAGCATAAATGAAAAATTTCCATCTCAGTCAATGATGCCACAGAAAACAACCACAGATTTAAAACAAAACACTCACAGTATCCTGCTTTGATATTGTTGGTCACTGCTGTCCTTGAGATTTCCAAATCACTACAGTCTACTGTGGTTGTCCACTTTGCCTCTCAGTAGTAGCATGTGAGACCCTACAGTTGAAGAAGCCATGTGCTTCAGTCACACCCTGTAAACTTGATGTGGAACAGAATATATAGCCTCCTCCCTGGGGGATAGCTTCATGATATCAAAAGTAGACATAAAAGCTTTTAAGGGAGTGAACCAACATCCTACACATGTATAAAAACTATTAACCATAACAATGTTCTACCCTGAACGATAACATGAAGTGTACAGTAGTGGCACAAATAAATTTGTGGTAACTAACAGCTTCTAATTGGACTTAAGACTTCTTCAACAACAGAGAAATCATGTCTGGCATTGGAAACCTACCCTGTGTGTGGGTGTTAGGTAAAGATGGATCTTGGAGGAAAACCAAATCCACTACACATGAATCACATGCATATACATATGAAATTGATTTGCCTCCTACTATCCATTCTCATGTGGAAATTCTAGTTGCTATACTAGAGTAATTCTGAGATCTTTGTCCGTGGATGTCTCTAGAATTATTTATAGTGAAACAGACTGTGGCAAATTGATTTGTCTCATCAGATCTTTAGCTAGTGTTTCCTCTCTCTCTGTTTTCCAGGGCTCCTTGTTTGCTTCCACAGGTGAGCAAGTCTGGGTGATAAGTGAGCCCTTCACTTGAGAAAGAGATCATTAGAAAGTACCTAGATTTCTAACTCATTACTATACTCAGTACATAAAGATACTGGATTCTACATGTGATTTTCCATTGTTATGCAGAGTCATAATACTGAGAATACTGAGAAAGGATCTTCAGTGACTGTAACTTGAATGCCACTTCGAATAACTTCCCAATCAAATCCCAGAAGTACAAATGGAAGTGAATGATCAGGATCAAAAAACCATAAAAGAATATCATCAATAATTCACTATACATCAAATGTGTTGGAAGCATTAATTTGCCAAAGGGAAATAAGCTTAAGATGTAATTTTCCAAGAAAAACTAAGGAGGAGAAAACAAGCTGTTCTCAACCACAGATGCTAGACTGCTGCAATCCTAGGACATCATTTCTGAGTACAAAGCACTGTAAGTAAGCTTCAGACATTGACCCTCATCCTGTAAAAAGTCCTCAGTTATATCACTAGGGTTTAACAGAACACATATTAAAACAACAGGTTCTGTAGCCAGAATACTAATTAGTCTTAGTAAACCCAGAGTCAGAAATCAGAGTTAATGCTGAAAGATCGGAGAATCAATGACCCAATCCCAAGTGTGACTTTTTGTATTTTATTTTTATTTATTTTTCAGTTTAAATTTAGATTAGAAACAAGGTTGCTTCACAAGTCAGTTCCAGGTCCCTCTCACTTTCCCTCCCTTCCTCCCGTGCCCTTCCCCAACCCCCCAATACCACCTCATTTCCCCAGGGAGGGTGAAGCCCAACATGGGGGTGTCCATAGTCTGTCATTTCATACAGGGCAGGGCCTAGACCCTCCCCCAAGAGTTCAGCGTGAGAGCGCATCTCACATTGTTGGATGAGAGTCCAAATTCCGTGTGTATACTCAGGATGAGTACTGATCTACTGCCCAAGGCTCAATACCTGGGATAAATACTGATGACTACCCAAAGCTCAATAGATTACCTAGGCCTCCTCACTGACACCCACATTCAGGGGTTGTGATGAATCCCATGTTGGATTCACAGGCATCAGCCTGGGATTCAAGAGTTAACCTTTATCAGGTCAGCTGTTTCTCGGGGTTGAACCAGCCCAGTCTTAATCCCTTTGGTCATCAGTCCTCCCTCTCTGTTACTGGCTTTCTTGAGTTCAGCTCAGTACTTAACCATGGGGGTCTGCCTCTTCTTCCATCAGCCACTGAATGAAGTTTCTGTTTTCCAGACTCTCTGGCCATGGGATTGTAGGCTGGCTCTCCCCAGATCTATGTCTAAAATCCATATATGAGAGAGTACATGCCATGTTTCTCTTTTTGTGACTGCGTTGCCTCACTCAGGATGACTTCTTACCTCTCGTGAATCCTCAGGCCCAAAGGAGGAGAACCCGTTTCTAGCAATCCTCAGACTGAATGGGGTGAGCTGGCTCTCTTCCTGCCTTGTGTACCTCCTTCTGCCAAGCCACAAACCTTCTATCTCCACCTCCTCACTGCTGGGATTAAAGGTGTGAGCTCAGTTTCTCTTGGAGAATAATTCAATCTTTTTTAGTGCATGGTGGCCTTGAACATTTCTTCATTTCAAATGCTTGGTTTAGCTTGGCGGTGGAGGCACACAACTTTAATCCCATCACTCGGGAGGTAGAGGAAGGCAGATCTCTGTTAGTTCAAGGCCAGACTGGTCTGATGCCCTCCAAAACAATAAAGAGAAACCCTGTCTCTTTAAAACCAAAGAAACAAAATATAACAAATGCTTGGTTTAAAGGTGTGTGCCACGACTACCTGGCCTCTATGGCTATCTACTGTCTAGCTCTACATTCTGATTTTCAGATAAGCTTTATTTGTTAGACCATAAAAAATATATCATAATAAAGTGGAACAACTGTGCATACCTTTAATCCTAGTACTTTGGAGAAACAGGGGAGGAACTCTGTGATGTCTCTTTCAATGTCTTCTACATGTTGATGCCAGTGAAATACAGGGAAACACTGTGAGCTCAGGTCTCAAACACAGCAAACACAAGAACCAAAAATAAGTTTGGTCATATGTCCATGGACAGAGTTTTTGCCTTCCACCAAGGAGACAGAATACATTTCTGGATGTTTTTCTAATATGGTTGAGTTATCATAATTCTTAAAAAGATTTTTTAAACTTTATCCTGTATTATACTACATTCCCTTTTTCCCTCATTCCCCACACCATGGGGAAATGGTTTCTCTGTGCAATCCCAGCTATCCTTAAACTCTCACTGTAGACCAGGCTGGCACAAATCTACAAGATCCACCTGGCTCTGCCCTCTGCTTTCCGAATGCCAACAATACCTGTTTTATT
>NW_024434991.1:0-26504 GCF_017639785.1 Mesocricetus auratus | reverse complement strand
TTTAGGATTAGGGTTTGGGTTAGGATTAGTGTTAGGGTAGGGTTAGGTTTAGTTATAGGGCTCGGGTTAGTGTTAGAGGTTAGGATTAGTGTTAGGGGTTAGGGTTAGGGTTTGGGTTATGGTTAGGGTTATTGTTAGTTTTGGGGTTAGGGTTTTGATTAGGTTAGGTTACTTTTAGGGTTTGGGTTAGCATTAGGGTTAGGGTTAGGCAAAGGATTAGAGGTTAGGATTAGTGTTAGGGGTTAGGATTAGGGATAGGTTTAGGGTTAGGATTAGCGCTATGGTTATGTTAAGGTTAGTGTTAGGGTTAGATTTAGGTTAGGGTTAATGTTAGCATTAGTGTTAGGGCTATGTTTAGGGATAGGTTAGAGTTACAGTTCATGTCAGGGTTAGGGTTAGGTTTAGGCTTAAGGTTAGGTTTAGAGTTACGGTTTGGCTTAAAGATAGTGTTAGGGTTAGGGTTAGGGTTAGGATTAGGGTTAGGTTTAGGGATAGGGTTAGGGTTAAGGATAGGGTTAGATTTAGTGTTTAGTGGTTAGGGTTAGGGTTAGGGTTAGGGTTTAGTGGTTAGGGTTAGTGTTAGTGTTATTATTAGGGTTATGTTTAAGGATAGGTTTAGTGTTAGGGCTAGTGTTAGGATTAGCATTAGGGTTGGGGTTAAGGTTAGGGTAAGGGTTAGGTTTAGGTTAGGGTTATGGGTAGCATTAGGGTTAGGGTTATGTTTAGGGATAGGTTAGAGTTACAGTTAAGGTTACGGTTAGCTTTAGGTTTAGGCTTCAGGTTAGGTTTAGGGATAGGGTTTGTCTGAGGTTTTGGTTTAGTGTTAGCGTTATAGTTAGGTTTTGGGTTATGGTTAGTGTGTCACTTATTGAAAACTAACCATACAATAATGCCTGAGAATCTATAAGCATAACTACTTGAAAACGACTGATACAATACATTGGGAGAAATTACTCGTCTACCTTCTTGAAATCTAATGACACAACACTGTAACTTCTTGGAAACTATGGAACCAACACTGAGAAACTATATGCATATCTTATTGAAAACTAACAACACAACACTGTATGTGAATCTTAAGCAATGCCACTTTTAAACCATCAATACAACACTGTATGAGGAACTAATTGTGTAACTTCTAGAAAACTAACGATACAACACGGTGTGAGAATATACAGATGTAACTTATTGAAAAAAAAGATACAACAATGTGTAAGTATCTACACGTGTAACTTACTGAAAACTAATGACACAACACTGTGTGAGAATCTATAAGCGATACATCTTGAAAACCATGAATACAACACTGTATGAGCAACTAATTGCATAACTTCTGGAAAACTAACGATACAACGCTGTGTGAGATTCTTCCAGTGTACATTATTGAAAACTAACGATACAATGCTGTGTGAGAATCTACAGATGTAACTTACTGAAAAAAAGATACAACAATGTGTATCGATACATATATCTTATTGAAAACTAATGACACAACACTGTGTGCGATTCTACCCGTGTAACTTATTGAAAAACAAATCTACACCGCTTTGTGATAATCTACACTTGTAACTTTTTGAAAAATAAAGATACAACACTGTGTAAGTATCTACACGTGTAACTTATTGAAAACTAACTATACAACACAGTTTAAGAATCTTCCCATGTAGGGTTAGGATTAGGGATATCAGTAGTTATAATTTTAGGTGATAGTTATGTTAGTAATAGGGTTATGGTTAGGGTTAGTTTTCAGGTTCGGGTTAAGGGTTAGGGTTAGGGTTAGGATTAGGGTTAAGTTTAGGGATAGGGTTATGGTTAGGGTTAGGGTTAGGTATAGGGTAGAAATAGTGTTAGGGTTTAATGGTTAGGGTTAGGGTTAGTGTTTGGATTAGGGTTATGTTTAGGGATAGGTTTAGGGTTAGAGTTTGGCCTAGGTTTGGGTTTAGGGTTAGCATTATAGTTAGATTTTGGGTTAGAGTTTGGGTGCCACTTATTGAAAACTAAGGATACAATACTGTCTGAGAATCTATAAGCATAACTTCTTGAAAACGACTGATACAATACGGTGTGAGAAATTACACATCTCCCTTCTTCAAAACTAACCATACAACACTCTGTGAGAATCTACATGAGTAACTTCTTGGAAATTATTGATATAAAGCTGTGTGAGAAACTACATGCCTACCTTGTTGAAAAATAATGATACAACACTGCCTGCATATCTTAAAAGGTACCTCTTGCAAACCATCAATACGACACTGTGTGAGGAACTACGTGCATACCTTCTTGAAAACTAACGATACAACACGGTGTGAGAATCTGCATGTGTACCTTGTTGAAAACAAAAGATACAACACTGTGTGAGAAACTACATGTGTAACTTATGGAAAACTAACGATATAACACAGTGTGAGAATCTACACAGATAACTTCTTCAAAATTAGCATTACAAACTTGTGTGAGAAATTACACCTGAGAGGTCTTGGAAACTATCGATACAACACTGTGTGAGAAACTACATGGGTAACTTATTGAAAGCTAACGAAAAAACACTGTGTGAGAATATATAAGCGATACTTCTTGAAAACCATCAATACAACACTGTATGATGAAAAACTTGAGTAACTTCTAGGAAACTAACGATAAAACGTTGTGTGGGTTTCTTCCCGTGTACCTTATTGAAAACTAACTATACAACGCTGTGTGATAATCTACAGGTGTAACATATTGAAATGTAACATATTGAAAACTAAGGAAACAACAATATGTAAGTATCTACAGGTGTAACTTCTTGAATACTAACGACACAAAACTGTGAGCGATTCTACTCGTGTAACTTATTAAAAACAAACTCTACAATGCTGTGTGATAAATACACGTGTAACTTGTTGAAAACTAATGATACAACACTTTGTAAGTATCTACAAGTATAACTTATTGAAAACTAACGATACAACACAGTTTAAGAATCTACATGTTTAACTTCTTAGAAAATAGCGATACAACTCTGTGAGAAACTACATTCATAATGTCTTGAAAACTAACGATACAAAGCTTTGTGAGAATCTACATGTGTAACATATTGAAATCTAATGATACAATACTGTGTGAGAATCTATAAGCAAAACTTCTATCTATATAACTTCTTGAAATCTAACGATACAACTCTGAATTCTAAACTGAATGCGTAACTTCTTGAAAAATAACGAAATATCTCTGTGGGAGAAACTACATTAGTAACTTCTGGCAAACTAACGATGCATCACTGTATGTGAATCTCCACGGGTAACATTGAAAACTAAGGATACAACACAGTTTAAGAATCTACCCGTGAATACTCTTGGAATTAATAGACACAAAACTGTGTGAGGACCTACACGTGTTATAACTTCTTGGAAACTATCGATACAACTCTGTGTGAGAAACTACATGCGTAATTCCTTGAAAACTAACTATAAAACACTGTGTGAGGAACTACACGTGTAACTTCTTGGAAACTATCGATACAACTCTGTCTGAGAAACTACATGCGTAACTTCTTCAAAAATAACGATACAAAACTGTGTGAGAATCTATAAGCATAAATACTTGAAAACTAAAGGTACCACACTGTGTGAGAAACTTCATGCGTAGCTTCTTGAAATCTAGGGATACAACGCTGTGTGAGATTTTACACTTGTAACTTATTGAAAATTAACCACACAAATCTGTGTGAAATCCTACAGGTGAAAATTAATGAAAACCACAAATACAACACTGTGTCAGTATCTATCCGTGTAACTTCTTGGTCAACTGTTGATATAACACTGTGTGAGAATCTACATATGTAATTTCCTTAAAACTAATGATACAACACTGTGTGAGGATCTACATGTGTAACCTCTTGGAAACTACTGATACAACACAGTGTGAGAATCTACATGTGTAACTTCTTGGGAACTATCGATACAACTCTGTATAAGAAACTACATGCATAATTTATTGAAAACTAACGATACAACACTGTGTGTGGATCTACATGTGTAACCTCTTGGAAACTACTGATACAACACAGTGTAAGAATCTACATGTGTAACTTCTTGGAAACTATCGATACAATTCTGTGTGAGAAACTACATGTGTAATTTCTTGAAAACTAACGATACAAACCTGTGTGAGTATCTATGAGTGTAACTACGTGAAAACTAGCGATACCACACAGTGTGAGAAACTTCATGTGTAGCTTCTTGAAATCTTAGGATACAACGCTGTGTGAGATTTTACATGTGTACCTTATTGAAAACTAACGACACAAATCTGTGTGAGAATCTACAGGTGTAAGTTATTGAAAACTAAAGATACAACACTATGTGAGGATCTACAGGTGTAACTTATTGAAAACTAACGATACAACACTGTGTGTGAAACTACACATCTAACTTCTTGCAAACTAAGGATACAGCACTTTTTAAGAATCTACATATGTAACTTGTTGAAAACAAATGATACAACACTGTGTGAGGATCTCCAGGTGTAACTTCTTGGAAACTATCGATACAACACACTGTGAGAATCTAAACCTGTAACTTCTTGGAATTAATCCATACAACTCTGTGTCAGAAACTACATGCATAATATCTTGAACACTAATGACACAACGCTGTGTGAGAATCTACACGTGTAACTTATTGAAAACTAATGATACAATACTGTGTGAGAATCTATAAGCATAACTTCTTGAAAACTAACAACACAACACTGTGTGAGAAACTACACATCTAACTTCTTGAAAAGTAACGATACAACAATGCTTAAGAATCTGCATATGTTACTTCTTGAAAACTAACGATACAACACTGTTTGAGAATCTACATGCGAAACTTCTTGAAAACTAACTATATAACAGTATATGAGAAGATTCATGTGTAACTCCTTGAATAGTAACGATACAAGTCTGTGTCAGAATCTATATGCATAACTACTTGAAACCTAACGGTGAGGGTTATTGTTAGGGTTAT
The DNA here is from genome assembly GCF_017639785.1 of Mesocricetus auratus. Taxonomy (NCBI): domain Eukaryota; kingdom Metazoa; phylum Chordata; class Mammalia; order Rodentia; family Cricetidae; genus Mesocricetus; species Mesocricetus auratus. The sequence goes on along the minus strand of NW_024434991.1, from coordinate 21,510 downwards.
GGTTAGTGTTAGTATTATGTAAGGGTTTTGGCTGGGGTTAGGGTTAGTGTTAGGGTTAGTATTTGGGTTATTGTTAGGGATAGGGTTAGGCTCTGGTTAGAGTTAGCGTTAGGGTTAGGGTTAGTGTTGGGACTAGGGTTAGGGTGAGGATTTAGGGTTAGGTTTAGAGTTATGGTTAGGTTTAGTGTTAGGGTTAGGGTTAGAGGGTTAGGATTAGGGTTAGGGTCAATCTTAGGGTTAGAGTTAGAATCTGGGTTAGGATTAGTGTTATTTTTAAGGTTAGCACTTGGGATAGGGATAGGATTAGGGCTAGGGTTAGGGTTATGGGTAGGATTAGGTTTAGGTTTAGTTATAGGTTTAGGGTTAGGGTAGGATTATGTTTAGGTATAGGGTTCACATTATGGTTAGAGTTTAGGGTTAGGGCTTGGGCTTAGAGTTAGGCTAGGGGTTAGGGCTATGGTTAGGGTTAGGGTTATTGTTAGTGTTAGGGTAAGGGATATGATTAGGTTAAGTTTATATTTAGGGTTAGGATTAGCGTTAGGTTTAGGGTTAGGCGAAGGGTTAGGGTGAGGTTTAGGTTAGGGTTAGAGTTAGCTTTAGGGACAGGGATAGAGTTAGAGGTTAGCGTTAGTGTTAAAGTTAGGGCTTGCGTTAGCGTTAAGTTTAGGGTTAGGATTACGGTTAAGATTAGGAATAGGGTTAGCGTAGGGTTAGGTTAGTGAAAGGGTTATGTTTAGGGTTAGGTTTCAGTTTTGGGTCAGGGGTAAGGGTTAGGGTTAGGTTTAGGCTTAAGGTTCGGTTTATGGTTAGGGTTAGCCTTAAAGTTATTGTTAGGGTTAGGGTTAGGATTAGGGTTAGGTTTAGGGATAGGTTTAAGGTTAGTGTTATGGTTAGGATTAGGCTTAATATTAGAGTTAGGTTTAGTCTTCAGGTTAGGTTTAGGGTTAGGGTTTGGCTTTGGTTTGGGTTTAGTGTTAGAGTTAGGGTTAGGTTTTGGGTTAGGGTTAGTATGTTACTTATTGAAAACTAACGATACAATACTCTCTGAGAATCTATAAGCATAACTTCATGAAAACAACTGACAAAATATGGTGTGAGAAATTACTCGTCTACCTTCTTGAAAACAAATGATACAACACAGTTTAACATTCTACCGGGGTAAACTCTTTGAAATATATTGACACACCACTGTTTAAGAATCTACATACGTAACTTCTTGAAAGCTAACAAGACAACACTGTTTGAGAATCTACATGTGTAACTTCTTGAAAACTAACTATATAACACACTATGAGAAGATTAATGTGTACCTCCTTGAAAAGTAACAAAACAACACTGTTTCAGAATCCATATGCCTAAAGTATTGAAAACTAACGGTACAAAAATATTTTCAAAATTCCATGCGTAACTACTTGAAACCTAACGGTGAGTGTTATTGTTTGTGTTATGGCTAGTGCTATTAATATCTAAGGGTTAGGGTTAGGGCTAGGGTTAGGTTTAGGATTTAGGGTTAGCGTTAGAGTTAGGGTTAGGTTTAGGGTTAGAGGGGTAGAGTTAGGGGTTAGGGTTAGGGCCATGCTTAGTTTTAGAGTTAGGATTAGGTTTAGGATTAGGGTTATATTTAAGGATAGGTTTAGGGTTAGGGATAGGATTAAGACTAGTTTTAGGGTATGGTTAGGATTAGGTTTAGGTTTAGTTATAGGTTTAGGGTTAGGGTTAGGATTATGGTTAGGTTTAGGTTAGCCTTAGAGTAAGAGTAAGGGTTAGGCTTAGGTTTAGGGTTAGAGGTTATGTTTAGGGTAAGGTTAGGGCTAGGGTTAGGATATAGGGTTATGGTTAGCATTATGTTTAGGTTTAGGGATACAGTTAGTGTTGGTTAGGATTAAGGTCGAATTCGGGTTAGGGGTTATTGTTAGTGTTAGGTTTAGGCTTAAGTTTAGGTTTAGGGTTAGGGTTAGTCTTAAGCTTAGGCTTAGGTTTAGGGTTTGGGTTAGTATTAGTGTTAGGTTTGGGGATTGGGGTAGGGTAGAGTTAGCTTTATGTATAGGGTTCAGTTTAGGGTTAAAGGTTAGGGTTAGGGTTTGGGGTTGGAGTTAGGCTAGGTATTAGGGCTAGTGTTAAGGTTAGGTTATTGTTAGTGTTGGGGTTAGGGTTATGATTAAGTTAAGGTTATCTTTAGGGTTAGGGTTAGCGTTAGGCTTATGGTTAGGCGAAGGGTTAGGGTTAGTTTTAGGTTAGGGTTAGAGTTAGCATTAGGGATATGGATAGAGTTAGAGGTTAGTGTTAGGGTTAATGTTAGGGCTAGGGTTAGGGTTAGGTTTAGTGTTAGGATTAGGGTTAAGATTAGGAATAGGGTTAGGGTAGGTTTAGGTTTGGGGATGGGTTTATGGTTAGGGTCAGATTTCGGGTTCCGGTTAGGGGTTAGAGTTAGGGTTAGGTTTATGCTTAAGGTTAGGTTTAGGGTTAGGGATAGGTTTATGGTTAGGGTTGGATTTCAGGATCAGGTTAGGGGTTAGAGTTAGGTTAGGTTACGGCTAAGTTTAGGGTGAGGGTTGGGATTAGGGTGAGATTAGGGTTATCGTTTGCATTAGGGTTAGGTTTATGTTTAAGGATAGGTTAGTGTTACAGTTTGGGTTAGGATTATCATTAGGTTTAGGTTTAAAGTTAGGTTTACGGTTAGGGTTTGGCCTAAAATTAGTGTTAGGTTAGGGTTAAGGATAGTATTAGGGTTAGGTTTAGGGCTAGGGTTAGGTTTAGGTTTAGGTTAGTGTAATCGTTAGCATTATGGTTAGGGTTATGTTTAGGGATAGGTTAGGGTTACAGTTAGGGTTAGCGTTAGGTTTAGGCTTAATGTTAGGTTTATGGTTAGTGTTTGGCTAAAAGTTAATGTTAAGGTTAGGGTTAGGGTTAGGTTAGGCTTGTGGTTAGCCTTAGGGTTAGGGTTATGTTTAGGGTTAGGTTAAGGTTACAGTTAGGGTTAGGGCTAGCGTTAGGTTTAGGCTTAAGTTTAGGTTTAGGGTTAGGGTTTGGCTTAGGTTTGGGTTTAGTGTTAGTGTTATAGTTAGGTTTTGGGTTAGGGTTAGGGTGTCACTTATTGAAAACTAAGGACACAATACTGTCTGAGAATCTATAAGCATAACTTCTTGAAAACGACTGATATAATACGGTGTGAGAAATTACATGTGTACCTTCTTGAAAACAAATGTTACAACACTGTGTGAGAAACTACACATGTAACGTCTTTAAAATTAATGATATTACACTGTGTGAGAAACTACATGCCTAATTTCTTGAAAGCCAACGATACAACACTGTGTGAGGATCTACACGTGTAACTTATTGAAAACTAATGATACAATACTGTGTGAGAATCTATAAGCCAAACGTCTATCTATGTAACTTCCTGAAATCTAACGATACAACTCTGAGTTCTAAACTGAATGCATAACTTATTGAAAACTAACGAAATAACTCTGTGTGTGAAATTACATTAGTACCTTCTGACAAACTTATAATACAAGACTGTCTGAGAATCTACACGTGTAACTTATTGCAAACTAACGGTACAATACTGTGTGAGAATCTATAAGCCTAACTTCTTGAAAACCAACCATACAACACTGTGTGATAAACTACACTTCTAACTTCTTGAAAACTCACTATATAACACTCTATGAGAAGATTCATGTGTATATCCTTGAGAAGTAATGATACAACACAGTGTCTGAATCTACATGCCTAACGTATTGAAATCTAACGGTACAAAAATATTTTCAAAATTCCATGCCTAACTACTTGAAACTAACGGTGAGGGTTATTGTTAGGGTTATGGTTAGGTTGAGATGGTTAGTGTTAATAATATGTAAGGGTTATGGCTAGCATTAGGGTTAGGGTTATGGTTATGGTTAGGGTTAGGGTTAGTATTAGGTTTGGGGTTAAGGTTAGGGTTAGGGTTAGGTTTAGGTTAGGGTTATGTTTGGCATTAGAGTTAGGCTTATGTTTAGGGTTATGTTAAAGTTACAGTTAGGATTAGGGTTAGCGTTAGGTTTAGGCTTCCGGTTTGGTTTAGGGTTAGGGTTTGCCTTAGGTTTGGGTTTAGTGTTAGCATTAGAGTTAGGTTGTGAGTTAGGGTTATGGTGTCACTTATTTAAAACTAACGATACAATACTTTCTGAGAATCTATGAGCATAACTTCTTGAAAATAACTGATGCAATACGGTTAGAGTAATTACACGTCTACCTTCTTGAAAACAAATGATACAACACTATGTGGGAAACTACACGTGTAACTTCTTGAAAACTAATGATACAACACAGTGTGATAATCTACATGTGTACCTTTTGAAAACGATACAATGCAGTGTGAGAATCTGTAATCATAAATACTTGAAAACTAACAATACAGCACTGTGTGAGATTCAACACGTACACATTATCGAAAACTAACGATATAACGCTGTGTGAGAATCTACATGTGTAACTTATTGAAAACTAACGATACAATATTGTTTGAGAATCTACATGAGTAACTTCTTGAAAACTAAATATATAACACTCTATGAGAAGCTTCATGGATACCTCTTTGAAAAGTAACGATACAACACTGTGTGAGAATATATATGCCAAACATATTGAAAACTAACTGTACAAAAATATTTTCAAAATTCCATGTGTAACTACTTGAAACCTGACAGTGAGTGTTATTGTTATTGTTATGGTTATGGTTAGATGGTTAAGGTTAATATTATGGGTATGGCTAGGGTTATGGTTAAGATTAGGTTTAGGTTTAGTTTTAGCGATAGGTTAAGGGTAGGGTTAGGTTTAGGGTTAGCGTTATGGTTAAGGTTAGGGTTAGGGCTAGGGTTCAGGTTAGAATTTAGGGTTGTCATTAGAGTTAGGGTTAGGGTTAGTGTGTTAGGATTAGGGTTGGAGGTTAGGGTTAGGGTTCGGGTCATGCTTAGGGTTAGAATTAGGATTAGGGTTATTTTTAGGGTTAGGGTTATGGTTAGGGATAGGATTAGGGCTAGGGTTAGGGTTATGGTTAGGATTTGGGTTAGGTTTAGTGATAGGTTTATGTTTTGGTTTAGGGTTAGATGGGTAGGGTTAGGTTTAGGTTTAGGTTAGGGTTAGAGTAAGGTTTAGGGTTAGGTTTAGAGGTTAGTGTTAGGGTTAATTTTAGGGCTTTGGTTAGGGTAGGGTTGGGATTAGCGTTGGGATTAGGGATAGGATTATGGTAGGGTTAGGTTAAAAGATATGGCTAGGGTTGGTTAGGATTAGGGTTAGAATTCGGCTTAGGGTTTATGGTTAGGGTTAGGTTTAGGCTTAAGTTTAGAGTTAGAGTTAGGCTTATGTTTAGGGTTAGGTTTAGGATTAGGATTAGTGTTTGGATTAGTGTTAGGTTTGGGTTAGGGTTAGGGATAGGGTTAGTGTTAGGGATAGGGATAGGGTTGGGTTAGAGGTTAGGGTTAGGGTTTAGGGCTAGGATTAGGGTTAGGGTTATTGTTAGCGTTAGTGTTAGGGTTATTATTAGGTTAATGTTACAGTTAGGGTTAGGGTTATGATTAGGGTTAGGGTTAGTGTTAGTGTTAGGGTTAAAGTTCGTGTTATGGTTAGGTTTAGGTTAGTGTTTTCATGATAACATTAGGGTTTAGGTTACGTTTTGGGTTAGGTGAGGGGTACAGTTAGGGTTAGTGTTAACCTTAGGGTTAGGTTTATGCTTAGGGTTAGATTTAGGGTTATGGTTTGAGTTACATTTAGGTTTAGGTTTAGGTTTAGGGATAGGGTAAGAGTAGTGTTACAGTTAGGTTTAGTGATATTGTTAGGGTTAGGTTTAGAGCGGGGGATAGTGTTAGGTGTAGGGTTAGGGTTAGGGTTTGTTTTGGGTTAAGTGTAGGGATAGGGTTAAGTTTTGTGTTTGGTTTAGGGTTAGGGTGTCACTTATTGTAAACTACTGATACAATACTGTGTGAGAATCTATAAGCATAACTACTTGAAAATGACTGATACAACATGGTGAGAGAAACTACACATCTGCATTCTTGAAAACTAATGATACAACACTGTGTGAGTACATACATGAGTAACTTCCTGGAAAGTATTGAGACAACACTGTGTGAGAAACTACATGCGTATCTTATTGAAAAGTAAGGACATAAAACTGTATGAGAATCTTAAGCGATACAACTTGAAAACCATCAATACAACACTGTGTGAGGAACTACGTGTGTACCTTCTTGAAAACTATCTATACAACACTGTGTGAGAATCTACATGTGTACACTGTTGAAAACTAATGATACAACACTGTGTGAGAAACTACATGCGTAACTTCTTGAAATCAAACAGTACAAAGCTGCGAGTACATCTATACGCGTAACATATTGAAAACAAAGGAAACAACACTTTGAGGGAAACTAAGTGATTAACATCTTGAAAACAATCGATATGACATTGTGTGAGAATATAGTCTTAACTTATTGAAAACTAATGATACAACACTGTGTGAGAATCCACACGTATAACTTCTTGAAAACTAACAATACAACTCTGAATGAGAATCTATATAAGTAAGTTCTTGGAAACTAATGATACAACACTGTGAGAATCTCAACTTGTAAGTTATAAAAATTAATGACACAAAACTGTTTGATAAACTGCATGCGAAACATCTTGAAAAGAAACCATACAACACTGTGAAAGAATCTACATGTACAACTTATTAAAAACAAATGATACAACACTGTGTTTGTATCTATGTGTATAACTCCTTGAAAACTAACGATATAGCACTGTGTGAGAATATCTATGTAGCTTCTTGAAATCTAACGATACAACTCTGAGTTCTAAACTGAATGCGTAAAGTGAACATTGGGTGAGAATCAACACGTATAACGTATTGAAAATAATGGTAAACACTGTGTGAGAATCTATAAGTGTAAATTTTGAATACTAAGGATACAACACTATCTTGAGAATCTACAGGAGTAATTACTTGGCAACTAACAATACAACCTGTCTAAGAATCTACACATGTAACTTATTGCAAATTAACAATACAACACTGTGTGAGAATCTACACGTATAACTTATTGAAAATTAACAAAAAACACTGAGAATCTAAACGTGTAACTTGTTGAAAAGTAAAAAACAAAACTGTGTGAGAAACTACATGTGTAATTACGTGAAAACAAGTGATACAACACTATCTGAGATCTATAAGCATAACTACTTGAAAACCAACGATACAACACTGTCTGAGAATCTACACGTGTAACTAATTGAAAATTAATGAAACAACACTTTTTGAGAATATAAACCTGGAAGTAATTGAAAATTAGCAAAACAACACTGTCTGAGATTCCACATGTGTAATATATTGGAAACTATTGACACAACACTGTGTGAGAAACTATAAGCATAACATCTCGAAATCACACGATACACCACTGAGTTGTAAAACGAATACATAACTTCTTGGAAACTAACAAATAACTCTGTGTGAGAAACTACATTAGTAACTTCTGGAAAACTAATGATACAACACTGTCCGAGAATCTATACGTGTAACTTATTGAAAATTAACGATAACACTCTGTGTGAGGATCTACACATGTAAATAATTGAAATTTAAGGACACAACACTGAGAATCTGAACGTGTAACTTATTGAAAACAAATGATACAACACTGTGTGAGAAACTACATTTGTAACTACTTGAAAAGTAACGATACAACACTATCTGAGAATCTACACTTGTATCTTATTGCAAACTTAGGATACAACTCTATGTTTGAATCTATATGATTAAATTCTAGATAATAAAAACACAATACAATCTGAGAATCTACACGTGTAACGTATTTAAAACTAATGATACAACATTGTTTGAGAATCTATTAGCTTAACTTCTTGAAATCTAACGATACATTACTGTGTACTGAATGCATAACTTCATGAAAAATAACGATAAAACACTGTGTGAGATTCCACACGTGTAACTTATTACTAAAGATACAACACTGAGTTTGAATCTATATAGTTAAGGTCTTGTAGACTAATGATACAACACTCAGTGAGAATCTATATATGTAAGTTCTAGAAAACTATCAATACAACACAGAATGAGAATCTCCACGGGTAACTTATAAAATTAACGACACAACACTGATTGAGGAAAACCATGCATAACATCTTGAAAACTAATGATACAACACTGTGAGAGAATCTAAGTATGCAACTTCTTAAAATCAAACGACACAACACTGTGTATCTATGTGCGTAACTTCTTGAAAAATAACGATACAGCACTGTGTGAGAATCTACCTACGTAACTTCTTAAAATCTAACGATACAAATCTGTGTTCTTTATTTTCATGGGGTTACACATATAGATTCAAACACAGTGCAGTATCGTTACATTTAAATATGATACATGCGTAGATTCTCAGACAGTGTTGCATCCTTAGTTTTCAGGTAGTTACACAGAAGAATATTCTAATATAGTTTCTCACACAGAGTTATTTTGTTAGTTTTCAAGAAGTTATGCATTCAGTTTAGAACTTAGAGTTGTATCGTTAGATTTCAAGAAGTTACACATGTGGATACTACACGTGGAGTTTATTGAAAATTCTCGATACAACACTGTGTGAGAATCTACACGTGTAAATTCTTGAAAACTAACAATACAACACTGTGTGAGAAACTACTTGTGTAACTCCTTGAAATATAACAATACAAAACTGTGAGAGAATCTATATGAATAACTTCTTAATAACAAACTATACAACACTGTGTGAGTATCTATATGCATAACTTATTGAAACTGATGATACAGCACTGTGTGATAACCTACCTATGTAACTTCTTGAAATCTAATGATACAACACTGAGTTCTAAACTGAATGCACAACTTCCTGAAAACTGATGAAGTAACGCTGTGTTAGAAACTATATTAGTAACTTCTGGAAAAATAACGATATTAACTGTCTGAGAAACTGTATAGGATTTCAATGGAATTAAGGAGAAACGGGAACGAGCACACACAATGCAGCTGAGCCTGCAGTGAGTGGCCTGGCAGCTGGAATGCCGATTATCACTCACCTCCGGATGCCAAGTCAAGCGGCCATGGGCCACAGAGGCATGGGCTTCCAATCCATACAGCTGCCACCATATGATGATGATATTAAATGCTATAAGGAAAACAATGTATTTATTTACAAGAGAGAGAGTCGCACAAGGTAAGAGTTAGAAGCATGGCTGGCTAACAAGAGAAAAGGGAGGCTCCTTTCCCTTTCAAATCCTTTTATATCTACTTGTGTTAATTTACTTGTCCACCCACTAATGGGCAGAAAGCTTTGTGGAGTTCACTCCTACACAGCACTGTGTGAGAATCTATCTAGGTAATTTCTTGATCTAACAATAAAACTCTGAGTTCTAAACTGAATGCACCCTTCATGAAAACTAACGAAACAACCCTGTGTGAGAAACTATATTAGTCACTTCGGGAAAACTAACAACACAACACTGTCTGAGAATCTAAACGTGTAACTTATTGAAAACTAATGATACCAATCTGTGTGAGGTTCTACATGAGTAACTACTTGAAAACTAACGATACAAAACTGTCTGGTAATCTACACGTGTATCTTATTGAAAAGTAAAGATACAACACTGTGTGAGAATATATAAGCATAACTTCTTGAAAACTAATGATACAACACTGTGTGACTAACTACATGTGTAACTTCTTGAAAACTAAGGATACAAAACAGTGTTGGAAACTACCTTCCTAAATTCTTAAATACAAATGATACAAAGCTGCCTGAACATCTATACGTGTAATCTATTGAAAACAAAGGAAACAAACTTTGTGGGAAACTACGTGAACAACATATTGAAAACAAACGATACAACATTGTGTGAGAATCTATATTAGTAACTTCTTGAAAACCAACGATACAGCAATATGTGAGAATCTATATATGTAACTAGTTGAAATCGAACAATACAACACTGTGTGAGTATCCACATGTGAAACGTCTTGAAAACTAATGATAAAACACTGAGTTAGAATCTATATACGTAAGTTCTTGAATACTAAGGTTATCACAGAGTGTGATAATGTCAACTTGTAATTTATGAAAATTATCAACACAACACTGGTTGAGAGACTACATGCGAAACATCTTGAAAACTAACGATAAAACACTGTGAGAGAATCTACATGTGTAACTACATAAAATAAATGATACAACACTGTGTGATTATCTATGTGCCTAACTGCTTGAAAATTAATGATACAGCACTGTGTGAGTATCTATCTACGTAATTTCTTGAAATCTTATGATACAACTCTGAGTTCAGAATTGAATGCATAACTTCAGGAAAACTAACTAAAGAACTCTGTGTGAGAAACTACATTAGTAACTTCTGGAAAACTAACGATACAACACTGTGTAACCTTCTACACGTATGATATTGAAAATTAATGATACAACACTGTCTGAGAATCTACCCGTGTATCTTATTGGAAAATAACGATACAACACTGTGTTCGAATCTATATGCACAACATCTTGAAAATAAAGGACACAACAATCTCTGAGATTCTACACGTGTAAATTATTGAAAAAAAAAGATACCACACTGTGTGAGAATCTACACGTGTAATTTCTTGAAAACTAATGATAAAACACTGTGTGAGAATCCATAAGCATAATTTCTTGAAAACTAATGATACAACACTGTCTTGAGAATCTACCCGTGGAACTTCTTGAAAAGTAACGATACAAAACTGTGTGAGAAACTACACTTGTCTCTTATTGAGAAGTATCCATACAAACCTGTGTTTGAAAATATATGCATAACTTCTTGAAAATAAAGGACTCAACACTGTCTGAGAATCTACACATGTAAATTCTTGAAAATTAATGATACAACACTGTGTGAGAAACTCCATGTTGCAACTTCTTGAAAACTAATGATACAACACAGTTTGAGAATCTCCACCTGGAAAAATAAATATACAGCACTGTCTGAGAATCTACACGTGTAACTCATTGAAAATTAAAGTTACAATACTGTGTGAGGATCTACACGTGTAATGTATTGAAAAATAATGATATAACACAGGGTGAGAATCTATAAGCATAACTTCTGGAAAATTAACGATACAACAATGTATGAGAAAGTACATGTGTATCTTATGGAAATCAAATGATACACTGCTGCATGCACATCTAAAAGCGTCACTTATTGAAAACAAAGGAAACAACAGATTTTGGGCAACTATGTGAATAACATCTTGAAAACAGCAGATACAATGATCTATGAGAATGTAGTGGTGTAACATTGAAAACTAATGATACAGCACTGTGTAAGAATCTACAAGTTTAACTTATTCAAGACTAGTGATACAACACTGTGTGAGTAACTACATATGTAACATATGGAAAATTAACGATATAATACTTTGTGAGAATCTACACATGTAACTTCTTCAAAACTCGCCTTATAACCTTGTGTGAGAAAAAAAACCCTGTGTCTCTTCTTGGAAACTATCGATAAAACACTGTGTGAGGAACTACATGTGAAAATTCTTGAAAACCAGCGATACAACGCTGTGTGAGATTCTACACATGTACCTTATTGAAAACAAATGATACAATGCTGTGTGAGAATATAGAGGTGTAACTTATTGAAAACTAATGATCCATCACTGTGTGAAAATCTACACGTGTAAATTATTGAAAACTAATGACACAACACTGTATGTGATTCTACATGTGTAACTTATTGAAAATTAACGCGACAACGCTTTGTGATAGTCTACACGTGTAAATTATTGAAAACTAACGATTCATCGTGGTGTGTAATTCAACACGTGTACCTCACCGAAAACTATCGATAAAACCTTGTGAGAATGTTCATGTGTACCTTATTGATAACAAACGATACAACAATGTGTGAGAATCTATAAGTGTACCTACTTGAAAACAAGCAATACAACACTGTGTGAGAAACCACATGCATAAATTCTTGAAAACTAATGATACAACATTGTGTGAGAAATTACATGCATATATTCTTGAAAACTAACGACACAACGCTGTGTGAGATTCTGCAGGTGTACCTTATTGAAAACTAACGATACAACACTGTGTGAGATTCAACAAGTGTACCTTATTGAAAACTAGCAATACAAGCTGTGTGAGAATCTACAGCTGTAACTTGTTGAAAACTAAAGATACAAGCAGTGTGAGAATCTACAAGTGTAACTTATTGAAAACTAAAGATACAACACTGTGTTAGTATCTACATGTGCACCTTATTGAAAACAAAGGAAACAAAGCTGTGTGAGAATCTACAGGTGTATCTTATTGAGAACTTACGATAACACACTGTGTGAGAAACTACACGTGTTCCTTATTGAAAACTAATGATACAATGCTGTGTGAGATTCTACACGTGTACCTTATTGAAAACTGAAGAAACAATGCTGTATGAGAATCTACATGTATAACTAATGGAAAACTAACGATATAACACTTTGTGAGAATCTACACATGTAACTTCTTCAAAACTAGCCTAATAACCTTTTGTGAGACACTACATGTGTAACTACTTGGAAACTAAGGAAACGACTCTGTGTGAGAATCTATAAGCGATATGTCTTGAAAACCATCAATACAACACTATGTGAGGAACTACATGGGTAACTTCTTGGAAAATTAATGATATAACGCTGTGTGTGACTCTACATGTGTACCTTATTGAAAACTAATGATACAACGCTTTGTGAGATTTAACAGGTATAGCTTATTGAAAACAAGCAATGCAAGCAGTGTGAAAATCTACAGGTGTAACTTATTGAAAAATAACGAAAAAATAGTTTGTGAGATTCCACACGTGCAAAATATTGAAAACTAACGCTGCAATGCTGTGTGATTATATACACGTTTACCTTATTGAAAACTAAAGGAACAACACTGTGTAAGTATCTACATGTGTAACTTATTGAAAAGTAAAGATACAATGCTGTGTGAGAATCTACATGTATAATGTATTGAAAACTATTGATACAACACTGTGTGTGTATCTACACTTGTAACTTATTAAAAACTAACGGTACAACACTGTGTGAGACTCTACACTTTTACCTTATTGAAAACTAAGGATACAACCCTGTGTGAGATTCTACACGTTTAAATTATTGAAAACTAAGGATACAACCCTGTGTGAGATTCTACACGTTTAAATTATTGAAAACTAACGATACAACGCTGTGTGAGAATGTACACGTGTACCTTATTGAAAACTAGCGATACAATGCTGTGTCAGATTCTACTCATGTACCTTATAGATAACTACCGATACAAAACAGTTTAAAAATGGACCCGTGTAACTTTACACGTGTACCTTATTGAAAACTAGCGATACAACGCTGTGTCAGATTCTACTCATGTACCTTATAGATAACTACCGATACAAAACAGTTTAAAAATGGACCCGTGTAACTTCTTGGAATCTATCGACACAACACTGTGTGAGAATCTACATGCGTACTTTCTTGAAAACTAACCATACAATACTGTGTGAGAATCTATAAGCATAACTACTTGAAACCTAGTGATACAACACTGTGTGAGAAATTATATGGGCAATTTCTTGAAAACTAACGAAACAACTCTGTGTCAGAGTCAACACGTTTTAATTATTGAAAACTAACCACACAATACTGTGTGAGAATCTACAGATGTAACTTTTTGAAAACTAACGCTACAACATTGTGTGATAATCTACATGTGTAACTTATTGAAAATTAATGATACAATGCTGTGTAAGAATATACAGGTGTACCTCATTGAAAACTAATGATACAATACTGTGTGAGAAATTATAAGCAAAACTTCTATCTATGTAACTTCTTGAAATCTAATGATACAACTCTGAGTTCTAAACTGAATGCATAGCTTCATGAAAACTAACGAAATAACTCTGTGTGAGAAACTACATTACTAAATCCTGGCAAACAAATATAGAACACTGTCTGAGAATCTAAACGTGTAACTTATTGAAAACTAAGGATACAACACAGTTTAAGAATCTACCCGTGTAAATTCTTGGAAACTATCGGCACAACACTGTGCAAGAATCTACATGCATAGTTCCTTGAAAACTAACGATACAACACTGTGTGAGAAACTTCATGCGTAGCTTTTTGAAATCTAAAGATAAAAGCTGTGTGAGATTTTACACGTGTGCCTTATTGAAAACTAACGACACAAATCTGTGTGAGAATCTACAGGTGTAACTATTGAAAACTAAAGATACAACACTGTGTAAGTAACTACAGGTGTAACTTATAGAAAACTAATGATACAACACAGTTTAAGAATCTACCCGTGTAACTTCTTGGAAACTTTCGACACAACACTGTGTGAAAATCTACAACCATACTTTCTTGAAAACTAATGATACAACACTGTGAGGATCTACACGTGTAACTTCTTGGAAATTATAGATAAGGCATAGTGTGAGAATCTACTCCTGTAACTTCTTGGAAACTATCGATACAACTCTGTCTGAGAAACTACATGCATAATTTCTTGAAAACTAATGGTACAACGCTGTGTGAGAATCTACACGTGTACCTTATTGAAAACTAATAATACAATACTGTGTGAGAATCTATAAGAATAACTTCTTGAAAACTAACGATACAACACAGTGTGAGAAACTACACATCTAACTTCTTGAAAATAACTATATAACTCTCTGAGAAGCTTCATGTGTAACTCCTTGAAAAGTAACTGTACAACAATGTGTCAGAGTCTATATGCCTAAAGTTTTGAAAAGTAAGTGTACAAAAATATTTTCAAAATTCCATGCATAACTACTTGAAACCTAAGAGTGAGGGTTATTGTTAGGGTTATGGTTAGGGTTAGATGGTTAGTGTTCCTATTATGTAAGGGTTATGGCTAGGGTTAGAGTTAAGTTAGGGTTAGGTATTAGGTTTAGGGATAGGGTTACGATAGGTTTAGGGTTAGGGTTAGGGTTAGTGTTAGAGTGTTAGGGTTAGGGTTAGTGGTTAGGGTTAGGGCTAGGGAGGGTTAGTGTCATGCTTAGGGTTAGAGTTAGGATTAGGGTTAGGACTATGGTTATTTTTAGGGTTAGGGTTAGGGTTATGGATAGGATTAGGGCTAGGGTTAGGGTTATGTTTTGGATCAAGTCTAGATTTAGTGATAGGTTTAGGGTTAGGGTTAAGGTTAGTGTTAGGTTTAGGTTAGGGTTAGAGTAAGGGTTAGGGTTAGAGTTTAGGGTTAGTGTTAAGGTTAGGGCTAGGGTTAGGAGTTGGGTTATGTTAAGATTTAGGGTTAGGGTAGGGATAGGTTTATGGTAGGGTTAGGTATAGGGATATGGTTATTGTTGGTTAGGATTAGGGTTCGAATTCGGGTTAGGGGTTACGGTTAGGGTTATGTTTAGGCTTAAGTTTAGGGATAGGGTTAGGGTCAGGCTTAGATTTTGGGATAGGGTTAGGGTTAGGGATAGGGTACCATTGTGGTAAGAGGTTTGGTTTAGGGTTAGGGGTTAGGGATTTTGTTAGGGTTAGGTTTATTTTTAGTGTTAGGGGTAGGGTTAAGTTTAGGTTAAGGTTACAGTTAGGGTTAGGGTTAGCGTTATTGTTAGGGTTAGGCTAAGGGTTTGGGTTAGGGTTAGGGATAGGGTTAGGGTTAGGTTAGGGTTAGGGTTGGGATTAGGGTTAGGGTTAGGAATAGGGCTGAGTAGACTTAGGGTTAGGGTTAAGGTTATGGTTTTGGTTAGGTTTCATGTTCGGGTTAGAGTTTAGTGTTAGGGTTAGTTTTAGGCTTAAGGTTAGGTTTATGGTTAGGGTTAGGCTTAAAATTAGGGTTAGGGTTAGTGTTAGGATTAGGGTTAGTTTTAGCGATAGGTTTAGGGTTAGGGTTACGGTTAGGGTTACGAATTAGAGGTTAGTGTTACAGTTAGCCATAGGATTAGGGTTAGGGTTAGTGTTAGGGTTAGGGTAAACCTTAGGGTTAGTTTTAGGTTTAGGTTATGGTTATGTTTATTGTTTGAGTTAGGTTTAGGGTTAGGGTTAAGGTTAGGGTTAGGTTTAGGTTAGGGTTATCGTTAGCATTAGGATTAGGGTTATGTTAAGGTTTGGTTAGGGTTACAGTTAGGGTTAGCTTTAGGATTAGGGTTAACCTTAGGGTTAGAGTTAGGGTTTGGGTTTGAGTTAGGTTTAGGGTTAGGTTTAGGGATAGGGTAAGGTTAGTGTTAGGGTAAGGGTTAGGGCTAGGCTTAGGTTTGGGTTTAGGTTAAGGGTTAGTGTTAGGATTTGGGTTAGGGTTAAGGAGCCAATTATTGAAAACTAACGATACAACACTGTGTGAGAATCTACACTTGCAATTTATTGAAAAATAATGATACAATAGTGTGTGAGATTATACTCATGTACCTTATTGTAAACTAATGAAAAAACGCTGTGTGAGAATTTACAGGTGTAAGTTATGGAAAACTAACGATTCTACACTGTGTAAGTATCTACACGTGTAACTTATTGAAAACTAAAAATTCAATGCTGTGTGAGAATCTACATGTGCAACTTATTAAAACTAATGATACAACAGTGTCTGAGGTTATACATGTGTACCTTATTGAAAACTAACAAAACAACGGTGAGTGAGATTCTACAGTGGCAACTTATTGAAATTAAACATACTACACTGTGTAAGTATCTACACGTGTAACTTATTGAAAACTAATGATGCAATGCTGTTTGAGAATCTACACTTGTAACTTAATGAAAACTAACGATACAGCATTGTGTGAGATTCTACACGTGTACCTTATTGTAATTAACGATACAACATCGTGTGAGTTTCTACACCAGTGCCTTATTGAAAACTAGAAATAGAATCTGTGTGATAATCTACACGTGAAATTTATTGAAAACTAAGTGTACAATCCTGTGTGAGATTCTACACTAGTAACTTATTGAAAACTAAATATACAACGATGTGTGAGATTATACACGTGTACGTTATTGAAAACTAACCAAACATCGCTGAGTGAGAATCCACAGGGGTAACTTATTGAAAGCTAATGATACTACACTGTGTAAGTATCTACACCTGTAACTTATTGAAAACTTAAGATACAACGCTGTGTGAAAATCTACACGTGCAACTTACTGAAAACTAACGATACAACTGTGTGTGAGGTTATACACGTGTACCTTATTGAAAACTAATGCTACAACGCCGTTTGATAGTCTACACCTGTAACTTATTGAAAACTAACGATACAAAGCTGTGTGAGGTTCTACACATGTACTTTATTGAAAACTAAAGATACAACGATGTGTAAGATTCTACACGTGTACATTATTGAAAATTAATGATACAACTCTGTGTGAGAATCAACACCTGTACCATATAGAAAACTAGCAATAAAAGCTGTGTGAAATCTACAGATGTAACTTATTGAAAACTAAAGATACAACACTGTGTAAGTATCTACACGTGTAACTTTTTGAAAACTAAAGATACAACACTGCGTGATAATCTACACATGTAACTTATTGACAACTAATGATACAACGCTGTGTGAGATTCAACACGTATTCCTTATCGAAAAGAAATGAAACAATGCTATGTGAGAACCTACACGAGTACCTTATTGATAACTAATGATACAATGCTGTGTGAGAATCTCTAAGTGTAACTACTTGAAAACTAGCAATACAACATCGTGAGAAACAACATGAATAACTTCTTGAAAGTTAGTGATACAACGCTGTGTGAGATTCTACATGTTTAACTTCCTGGAAACTATCGATACAACACTGTGTGATAAACTACATGCATATCTCATGGACAACTAAAGACACGACATTCTATGTGAATCGTAACCGATACGTCTTGAAAACGATCAATATTACACTGTGTTTGGAACTACATACATAACTTTGTGAAAAGTATTGATACAAAACTGTGTGAGAAACTACATGTGTTACTTATGGAAAACTAACAATGTAACACTGTGTGAGAATCTACACCTGTAACCTCTTCAAAACTAGTGTTACAAACTTTTGTTAGAAACTACATGTGTAACTTAGTGAAAACTGACAAAATAACACTGTGTGAGAATCTATAAGCATATACTTCTTGAAAACCATCAATAAAACACTGTGCGAAGAACTACTTGCATAACTTCTAGAAATCTAACGATACAATGCTGTATGAGATTCTAACCGTGTACCTTATTGAAAACTAAGGATACAACGCTGTGTGAGAATTTACAGGTGTAACTTATTGAAAACTGAAGATAAAATACTGTGTAATTATCTACACATGTACCTTATTGAAAACTAAAGATACAACACACTGTGTGATTCTACACGTGTACCTTATTGAAAATTAACGATACAACGATGTGTGAGAATCTACAGGTATAATTTATTGAAAACTACCCATACAACCCTGGGTGAGATTCTACAAGTGTACCTTAATGAAAAAAAAAGATACCACGCTGTGTGAGAATCTACAGGTGTAACTTATTGAAAACTATCGATGCGACGCTGTGGGAGTATCTACAAGTGTACCTTATTTAAAACTAATGATACAACACAGTTTGAGAATCTACCCGTGTAACTTCTTGGAAACTATCCACACAACACTGTGAGAATCTACATGTGTAATTTCTTTAAAACTAATGATACAACACTGTGTGAGAATCTACAGGTGTAACTTCTTGGAAACTTTCGATAAAACACTGTGTGAGAAACTTCATGCGTAGCTTCTTGAAATCTAAAGATACAACGCTATGTGAGATTTTACACGTGTACCTTATAAGAACTAAGGACACAAATCTGTGTGAGAATCTACAGGTGTAATTTATTGGAAACTGAAGATACAACACTGTGTAAGTATGTACTGGTGTAACTTACTGAAAACTAACGATACAACACAGTTTAGGAATCTACCTGTGTAACTTCTTGGAAATTATCGACACAACACTGTGTGAGAATCTACATGCATAATTTCTTGAAAACTAACAAAAAACACTTGTGGGTATCTACACGTGTAACTTCTTGGAAACTATCAATACAACACAGTTTGAGAATCTACACCTGTAACTTCCTGCAAACTATTGATACATCACTGTGTGAGAAATGTCATTTGTAATTTGTTGAAAACTAAAGATATAATGCTGCGTGCGAATCTACACGTGCAACTTATTGAAAACTAATAATACAACACTGTGTGAGAGTCTATAAGCATAACTTCTTGAAAACTAACGATACAACACTGTGTGAGAAACTACACAACCAACATCTTGAAAACTAACGATACAACATTGTTTGAGAACCTACATGGGTAACTTCTTGAAAACTAACAATATAACACTCTATGAGAAGCTTCATGTGTAACTCCTTGAAATGTAACACCTTGAAAATTATCTATATGCCTAACATATTGAAAACTAATGGTACAAAAATATTTTCAAAATTCCATGCATAACTACTTGAAACCTAACAGTGAGTGTTATTGTTAGGGTTATGGTTAGGGTTAGATGGTTAGTGTTCCTATTATGTAAGGGTTATGACTAGGGTTTGTGTTATGGTTAGGGTTATGTTTAGGATTAGGGTTAGGTTTAGCGATAGGGTTAGGGTAGGTTTCGTGTTAGCATTAGGGTTATGGCTAGGGTTAGGGTTAGGATTTAGGGTTAGCGTTAGATTTAGGATTATGCTTAGGGTTAGGGTTAGAGTGTCAGAGTTAGGGTTAGTGGTTAAGGTTAGGGTCATGCTTAGGGTTAGAGTTAGGAATAGGGTTAGGTTTAAGATTATTTTTAGGATTACACTTAGGGTTAGGGTTAGGGATAGAATTAGGGCTACGGTTAGGGATATGGTTGGGATTAGGGTTAGGTTTAGTGACAGGTTTATGGTGAGGGCTAGGGTTAGGGTTAGGTTGAGGTTAGGGTTAGAGTAACCGTTAGGGTTAGGTTTAGGCTTAGAGTTAGGGTTAGTGTTAAGATTAGGGCTAGGGTTAGGATTAGGGTTATGGTCAGGATTTTGTTTAGGCTTAATCATAGTGTTATTGTAGGATTAGGTTTAGGGATATGGGTATGGTTGGTTAGGATTAGGGTTGGAATTTCGGTTAGGGGTTAAGGTTAGGTTTAGTTTTAGGCTTAACTTTGGGTTAGGGTTAGGATTAGGGTAATGTTTAGGGTTAGGCTTAGGGTAAGGGTTAGGAATAGGATTAGGGCTAGGGTTAGGGTTATGATTAGGATGCGTGTTAGGTTTAATGATTGGTTTAGGGTTATGTTTGGGTTTAGATGGTTAGGGTTAGGTTTAGATTAGTGTTAGAGTAAGGGTTAGGGTTAGGGTTAGGGTTAATGTTAGGGCTAGGCTTAGAGTTAGGTTTATGGTTAGGATTAGGGTTAGGAGTAGCAATAGGGTTATGGTAGGGGTTTTTTAGGGATATGGTTAGGGTTGCTTAGGATTAGGGTTCGAATTCGGGTTAGAGGTTACGGTTAGGTTTAGGTTTAGGCTTAAGGTTGGGTTGGCATTAGGGTTAGGGTTAGGATTAAGCTTAGGGTTAGGTTTAGGTTTAGGGTTAGGATTACTGTTATGTTTGGGGAAAGGGTTAGGGTAGGGTTAGGGTTAGGGATAGGTTAGGTTTAGGGATGTTATTGTTAGTGTTAGGGTTAGGGTTATGATTAGATTAAGGTTACAGTTAGGGTTAGTGTTATAGTTAGGGTTAGGGTTAGGTTAAGGGTTAGGGTTAGGGTTTGAGTAAGGTTAAGGATTAGGGTTAGGTTTAGGGTTATGGTTAGGATAATGTTAGGGTTAGGGCTAGGGTTAGGGTTAGGTTTATTGTTAGGGTTAGGAATAGGGCTGGGTAGACTTAGGGTTAGGGATAGGGTTATGGTTGGGGTGTAGGTCTCAGATTCCGGTTATAGGATTAGGGTTAGGGTTAGTTTAAAGCTTAA
This sequence comes from Mesocricetus auratus, assembly GCF_017639785.1. Classification (NCBI taxonomy): domain Eukaryota; kingdom Metazoa; phylum Chordata; class Mammalia; order Rodentia; family Cricetidae; genus Mesocricetus; species Mesocricetus auratus. The sequence goes on along the minus strand of NW_024434991.1, from coordinate 495 downwards.
GGTTAGGTTTATGGTTAGGGTTAGGCTTAATGTTAGGGTTAGGGTTACGGATTAGAGGTTAGGGTTAGGATTAGTGTTAGGATTAGGGTTAGTTTTATTTGTAGGTTTAGGGTTAGGATTAGTGTTAGGATTAGGATTAGGTTTAGATAAGAGTTAGGGTTGAGGTTAGGGTTAGATGTAGGTTTAGGTTAGGGTTATCATTATCATTAGAATTAGTGGTAAGTTTAGGGTTCAGGTTAGGGTTACACTTAGGGTTAGGTTTAGCGTTAGGGTTAGGTTTGGTTAGTGTTAGTGTTAGGGTTAGTGTTAGTGTTAGGCTCAGGTTTGGGTTTAGAGTCAGGGTTAGGTTTAGGTTTTGGGTTAGGTTTAGTGTTAAGGTGTCAAGTATTGAAAACTAATGATACCACACTTTGGAAGTACCTACATGTGTAACTTATTGAAAACTAAAGATACAACACTGTGGGAGAATCTACACGTGCAAATTATTGAAAACTA
>NW_024434990.1:0-2901 GCF_017639785.1 Mesocricetus auratus | reverse complement strand
CTTCAGACCAATATCCCTCATGAACATTGATGCAAAAATACTCAATAAAATACTGGCAAATCGGATCCAAGAACACATCAAAACAACCATTCACCACAATCAAGTAGGTTTCATCCCAGGAATGCAGGGATGGTTCAACATACGAAAATCCATCAACATAATCCACCATATAAACAAGCTGAAAAACAAAAATCACATGATCATCTCACTAGATGCTGAAAAAGCCTTTGACAAAATCCAACACCACTTCATGATAAAGGTCTTGGAGAGATCTGGGATAACAGGGACATACTTAAACATAATAAAAGCTATATACAGTAAACCAACAGCCAACATCAAACTAAATGGACAGGAACTCAACGCAATTCCTCTAAAATCAGGAACAAAACAAGGCTGTCCACTCTCTCCATACCTTTTCAACATGGTACTTGAAGTTCTAGCTATTGCCATATGACAACAAAGGGGGATCAAGGGGATACAAATTGGGAAGGAAGAGGTCAAACTTTCACTGTTTGCAGACGATATGATAGTTTACATCAATGACCCAAAGAACTCTACCAGGGAACACTTACAGCTGATTAACACCTTCAGCAAAGTGGCAGGCTACAATATCAACTCAAGAAAATCAGTAGCCCTACTATATACAGATGATAAAAGGGCTGAAAGAGAAATCAGAGAAACATCACCCTTTACAATTGCCACAAACAACATAAAATACCTTGGGGTAACGCTAACCAAACAAGTGAAAGACCTGTATCGTAAGAACTTTGAATCTTTAACGAAAGAAATTAAAGAAGCCTTCAGAAAATGGAAAGATCTCCCATGCTCTTGGATAGGTAGGATCAATGTAGTAAAAATGGCAATCCTGCCAAAAGCAATCTACAGATTCAATGCAATCCCCATTAAAATCCCAGCACAGTTCTTCACAGACCTTGAAAGAACAATAATCAATTTTGTATGGAAAAACAAAAGACCCAGGATAGCCAAAACAACCCTGTTCAACAAGGCAACGTCCGGAGGCATCACCATCCCTGACCTCAAGCTCTATTATAGAGCTATAGTCCTGAAAACAGCTTGGTAATGGCACAAAAATAGACAGGTAGACCAATGGAATCGAATTGAAAACCCGGGTATTAACTCACACACGTACGAACATCTGATCTTTGACAAAGAAGTTAAAAATATACAATGGAATAAAGAAAGCATCTTCAACAAATGGTGCTGGCATAATTGGAGACTGGCATGTAGAAGAATGCAGATCGATCCATGTCTATCGCCATGCACAAAACTTAAGTCCAAATGGATCAAAGACCTCAACATAAATCCAGCCACACTGAACCTCTTAGAAGAGAAAGTGGGTGGTACCCTTGAACGAATTGGTACAGGAGACAGCTTCCTGAACATAACACCAGTAGCACAGGCAGTAAGATAAACAATTAATAAATGGGACCTACTGAAACTGAGAAGCTTCTGTAAGGCAAAGGACACAGTCAGCAAGACAAAAAGGCAGCCCACAGAATGGGAAAAAATATTCACTAATCCCACATCTGACAGAGGGTTGATCTCCAAAATTTACAAAGAACTGAAGAAGCAAGTCTCCAAAACACCAAAGGACCCTATTAAAAAGTGGGCTGCAGAACTAAATAGAGAGTTTTCAATAGAGGAGTCTAAAATGGCTGAGAGGCACTTGAGAAAGTGCTCAACATCCTTAGCCATCCGGGAAATGCAAATCAAAACAACTCTCAGATACCATCTCACCCCTGTCAGAATGGCTAAATATCAAAAACACCAATGACAATTTATGCTGGAGAGGATGTGGTGAAAGGGGGACACTCCTCCATTGCTGGTGGGAGTGCCAACTGGTTCAGCCACTTTGGAAATCAGTGTGGAGATTCCTCAGAAAAATGGGAATAAACCTACCACAAGACCCAGCAACTCCACTCTTAGGCATATATCCAAAAGATGCCCATTCATACAACAAAGATGTCTATTCCACTATGTTCATAGCAGCTTTATTTGTAATTGCCAGAACGTGGAAGCAACCTAGATGTCCCTCACCTGAAGAGTGGATAGAGAAAATGTGGTACATCTACACAATGGAGTACTATTCAGCAGAAAAAAATAATGGAATCATGAGATATGCAGGCAAATGGATGACACTAGAAGAAACCATCCTGAGTGAGGTAACCCAGTCACAAAAAGAGAAACATGGCATGTACTCTCTCATATATGGATTTTAGACATAGATCTGGGGAGTGCCAGCCTACAATCCTATGGACAGAGAGTCTGGGAAACAGAAACTTTATTTAGTGGCTGATCGAAGAAGAGGCAGACTCCCTTGGTTAAGTACTGAGCTGAACTCATGAAAGCCAGTAACAGAGAGGGAGGACTCATGATCAAAGGGATTAAGACTGGGCTGGTCTAACCCCCAGAAACTGCTGACCAGACAAAGGTTAACTCTTGAATCCCAGGCATTAGCCTGGGAAGCCAGCATGGGACTGATCAAGACCCCCTGAATTTGGGTGTCAGTGAAGAGGCCTAGGGATTCTATTGAGCCTTGGGCAGCAGATCAGTACCCATCCCAAGTATACACACGGACTTTGGACTCCAATAGAACAATGTGAGGTGCACTCTCATCCTGAACTCTTGGGAAAGGGTCTAGGCCCTGCCCTATATGAAATGACACACTATGGACACCCCCATGGAGGGCCTCACCCTCCCTGGAGAAATGAGGGGATAACGGGGCTGGAGGGCACGAGAGGAAGGGAAGGAATGGGAGAGGGACCTGGAACTGACTTCTGAAGCAACCTTGATTCTTATCTAAATTTAAACTGGAAAATAAAATTTAAAAAAATTATCTGATAAACCCTAATGAAAATGAAAAAGTCAACGAATTCTCCC
>NW_024434989.1:0-34863 GCF_017639785.1 Mesocricetus auratus | reverse complement strand
TTAAACATGTTTGCCTACCATGGCGTATATTTTACTACCCCTGTCAAGTTTGTACTCATCAATTTTCCAATTAAATCATTAGCATGTATAAGACCTGGGATCCTCCAAGTTCTAGAGTGATCATCTTTACGGGATCCAAGATTGTAGGCCACTTAAACAAAGAAATGTCCAGGTTCCAAACTCTGGGACTTGGAGCTATAGGACTTGTTATCATATCCTTCATTTGTCTAAGGCACCTCAGTGCCAGACAAGCCCAGGCTGAATTTTCACTCTAGGACCATAGAGAATCCTTCAGCTCAACTATGGTTCAGCCTGTACAAAAATAATGCAGCCAATGACAAATGAGACTAAGGGAATGCCATCCTACATAAGACAAGAGGGTCATCTAGACTGGTTCATATCTCTTTTGACATTTAATTTTAGCATTAATGTTTATGTCACCTGAGATTCGTGAAAATTAATAAATGAAGAAGGGGGAGATGCTGGTTCCATCCCTCTTGGGGGTCTCTGTTAATCCCTCGTTAGCCAACAGGTTCATCCTGTTTTCCAGTCCAAGTACATCTTATTTTATTCTCCTGGCTTACTGACATGGCCTTACCCCACTGACATCAACATCTAACATGAGGAAACCTCTTTGCCACATAAGGTTTTACTACTTTGCTGTATACTTCTTTATAAGTCTTCTCCCTCTCTGCATTAAAGAAAAGAACTCTTAGCCCAAAGTAGGAGATATCTTGACTGCCATTTCAATCCCCAGGCTTTCAACCAATATAATAGACTTGATTGTGTTACATGTACCACAGATTGGCATTTCAGCTTAGTAGAGGTAGGATCTACTGGCAGGGCTGCTTTGCTTTTCTGACTGTCAATTTGAACTGTGAACCCTAATATCTTTTTCTGGGTTGGTAATTTGCCTGTTACCAAAGCTAGTTTCTTTGTAAGGTAGAAAGCATAGTTTAATGATATTCGATGCTATATATGGAAAACAATATATTTATTTACCAGAGAGAGAGAAAGAGAGAGAGAGAGAGAGAGAGAGAGAGAGAGAGAGAGAGAGAGACACAGACCAGGAGTTAGAAGCGTGGCTGGCTTCCAGGAGAAAAGGGAGGTTCCTTTTATTTTCACTTCCTTTTATATCTACCTGTGTCAGTTTACATGTCTCCACCCTCATGGGCGGATAGCTTTGTGGGAATCACTCCTACAATTCCCCTTTTAGTCTAAATAGAAGATTTAAATTTGATACAAACTCAAACATATACAACATACATACATAGAGGGTGATAATTAAGTTATAATCTACTTATACTAAGCTAAACATATCCATTCCACCTAAATTCTAAACTTATCTGAAAAGCGTAGCCTAACTCTGAACACCTCCTTCCAATCCCATCTCTAAAACAATTGTAAATTAACACTGACAGGTGTAAACTATCCTCTAATATCAATAGTAGGGAGAAGGGATGTGGAATTCTCAAATTTACTTCCTGCTGAAGTAGGACGATGAGAATCATGTGGACTTGTGGGAAGAAATTGTTAGAGTAACAAGAGTCTTAAGTAGGTCAATTGGTTTCTGTTTTGCAGGAGAGGCTTGAATGAAGTTCTGAATTAGATTTATAATTTTGATTGAAGCTCTTGTCTGAAGCTCTGATCAGATTGTAGAAGATGCACTGTATCAGTTCCTTGGCCTGACGATGTGTCGAGTGATGTAGTTCCAAGCTGGTTTCAGGATGGTTCTTGTCAGGTGGGGTCGATGATGTGGGGCAGTTTAGATGTATCCAGTCGAATCAGGCATTGTCGGGGAAGTGAATCCACCTTCTCTTTCTGAAGCAGTTGAAGATCGTTGTCAAGAAATCCCCTTTTCTCTGGAAAACTGAAATATTAATGTTACCACAGAAATTTTTAACTTTTATGTTTATGAATACTGGGAAAGGCAACACTAAGGAAGATAATACACATGAAGGAGAATAGAGTTTTAGAAAAGAATCAAATATACATAGATGACAGTCCATATATATATGTGTGTATATATATATATATTTGTTTCTGACTTATATCAATGGCTCTTTGATATAATAAAGTCTGAATTGCATTTTAACAATATGCTTGGGTTTAAAGCAGGAGAGCCAATCCAACTCCAAAGCCAGCATTAATTAGATGAATTGGGACTCAGGCATATTAAGAAGTGGAAGAAATAGAAATTACGATAACAACATAGAGATATTTAGACATTGATAACACATCGTATTATTGCATGTTTGGTGGTCCTCTGGGTAGCTATCCTTTCTTCTTTAGGTATCCATATACCTAGTATTTTTTCACTGTTCAGAACTAATTTTCCTGTAAAGACACAAGCAGAATACTTCTCTTTCTTTAATGAGGTCTCCTTATACATAGCAGACCTTGTAGATGAGCCGTCATCCTTCCTCCTCCTGAGATGTTTTCTGCTCTGATCGAATCTTAATTAATTTAGATGGTACCCAAAGCTTTTCTTCTCCTGTGGAAACAAAAGCATAACCCCTTCCCCAATGTAACACATATCCTGGTTTCCAGACTGAGGTCATAACATCCTTAAAATTCACAGGTTGGATCAGTTCAGAAGTCTTCTCAGTAGTCCAGTGTCTTTCTGCTGCAGTTTGTCCTTTTTCATCAGCATTAAGAAAACTCAATGTTAGTAAAGCATTATGTAACCTGTATTTAGGGGTCTTTGTTCTCCTTGGATGTTTTTTTTGGTTTTTTCAAGACAGGGTTTCTCTGTATTGTTTTGGAGGCTCTCGGTCCAGCCCAGCCTCAAACTCACAGAGATCTGCCTGCCTCTGCCTCCCGAGTGTGGGATTAAAGGCGTGCGTCACCACCGCCTGGCAGTTTTCTCTGGATGTTTATGAAGCATCTCTTTTAAGGTTCGGTTAGATCTTTCAAACACTGCTTGTCGTGTGGGAATGTAAGTTATACCAGTTACATGTTTTATAATATAATATTTGAAAAATTGTTCCAATTTACTGGAGACATATGCTGGAGCATTGTCAGTTTTTATCGTTTTAGGTATACCCATAACAGCCATCTCCTCTAAGATGTGTGTAATAACAGAGTCAGCATTTTCAGAGCTGAGGGCAGTAGCCCATTGGAATCCTGAGAACTTGTCTATGGTATGGTGTACATATTTTAAACTGCCAAATTCTGGGAAGTGAAATACATCCATTTGCAAAAGTTTACTTCTCTGAATACCTTTAGGATTACAACCTGCTGGTAATGGAGTTTGATTGTAGAATGAGCAACTGGGGCAAGTTTTTTTACTATTTCTTTGTCTTGTTGCCAGGTGATAGAAAAATCCTTCTTTAAGCCCTTGCTGTTAACATGGTGTTTCTTATGAAATTCTGAACTTCCAACACATTATCTACTAATAAACGATTAATTTCATCATTGCCTTGTGCCAAAGGACCTGGCAGACCTGTATGGGATCTGATGTGTTATATATATATAGGATGAGTCCTGTTTCTGATGGTTTCCTGTAATTGTAAAAATAATGAGCTTAATTCTGTACTATCAGGAACAAATTCTGTAGTCTCAATGTGCAAGACAACTCTTTCCGCATACTGAGAATCCGTGACTACATTAAGAGGCCTGTAAAGTCTTTAAGTACCATGAGAATGGCATATAACTCTGCCTTTTGTACAGAGTTGTAAGGGCTTTGAACTACTTTTTTTATATTTCCTGATTTATACCCTGCCTTACCGGATTTGTTTGCATCCGTGTAGAAGGTAAGAACTCCAGAAATAGGTGTTTGCCTCATGATACATGGAAGAATCCAAATTGTTTTCTTTATGAATTTGATTATCCCTTTTTTGGATAATTATTACTAATAGTTCCCAAAAAGTCACTGCAAGCTATTTGCCAATACTCATTATCCTTCCATAAGGAGGAAATTTCATCATTTGTTAAAGGTACAATAATTTCAGCTGAGTCTTCCCCAGTCAGTTGACGAAGCATTAACTTACTTTTTAATATCAAATCAGAGATCTTTTCTATATACGTTTTCAATTCTTTATTCTGTTTATGTGGCAGAAATAACCATTCTAGTTGGATGTCTTCCCTCTGCATTAATATTCCTGAGGTGTATTCTGTAGATGGTAAAATAACCAGAATACAGTCCAGTTTTGGATCCACACGGTCTACTTGTGCTTCTAATATTCTCTTTTCTACCCATTCTAATTCTTTTCCAGCCTCAGCTGATAGTACTCGTGGGCTGTTTATGTCTTTATCTCCTTTTATAGTCATATTTAGGTGTTTTAAATCATGCCCTTCTACACCTATAATTGTCTGTAATTGAGAGATTTCTCCTAATAGTTTCTGAAGCTCATTAAGTGTCCGGTAACGATCTCTTCTGATCTGTACTTTCTGTGGTCTAATTTTCTGAGCATCTGTTTTATAACCTAAATAGTTAATATAATCTCCTCTTTGTTTGTTTCTGGGGCAATTTGTAATCCCCAGCGAGGCAAAGTTTCCTTTACTGCTTCAAACATCTTTACCAATGTATCCTTATTTGAATCAGACAATAATATGTCATCCATATAATGATATATTAAAGAATGTGGAAATTTTTTACAAATTATTTCTAGAGGCTTATTCACAAAATATTGACGCAAAGGTGGGCTGTTTAACATACCTTGAGGTAGTACCTTCCACTGGAATCTCTGTACCGAATGGGAATTATTATAGGTAGGGACCGTGAAGGTGAACTTTTCTCTGTTGTTTTCTTGTAACGGTATGGTGAAGAAGCAATTTTTTAAGTGTATAACTATGATTTGCCAATCCTTAGGAATTAGAGAAGGTAACGGCATCCCAGGTTTTAGCGACCCCATAGGCTGAATTACCTTGTTGATGGCTCTAAGATCAGTAACCATTCTCCACTTACCAGACTTCTTCTTGACAACAAAAACAGGTGAATTCCATGCACTAATTGATTCCTCAATATTGGCAGCATCTAGCTATTCCTGAACTAACTTCTCCAAAGCCTCTAACTTCTCAGATGTCATAGGCCACTGACCCACCTAGACAGGTTCATCTGCCAGCCATTTTAAGGGTAGAGCTTTTGGTTGCTCTGTAGTTTTGGCACTAGCATCCTGCTTTTTTACAGCCTGTACATTTGGCATCTGTTTTCTCTACTGTCTTACAATATTGTTTCTACCATCAAGAGCTTGTCTATAATTCCTAGCTGATACAGGAGGAATGTTAATCTGTGTATTCCATTGCTATAATAGATCACAACCCCAGAGGTTTATAGCAATATCTGCAACATATGGCTTTAACCTTCCTCTCTGTCCTTCTGGCCCAATAAATTCAATCCATCTAACGCTCTGTTTAACTTCAGATAGTGTTCCAATCCCTAAGAATTGAATGTTAACCTCCTTTAAAGCCCAATTTGGGGCCCATGAATTATGATTAATGATGGTGACATCACTTTTGTGTCTAAAATGCCAGTAATCACCATATTATATACTTTAACTGCTAATTTGGGTATATGATATTGTATAGAAGTTTGCCAAAATATATGTTTTGTATTTCCTCCTGATATAATTGATTCATCCTCTGGAGATATTGTATTATCCGGTGCTATATTACTTACAGTGGTCAGTGGATCAACTCTTTCCCCTGGTTCAAGAACCTTATCCAAAGCAGTTAGTGCTGCTGTTTTGCATGAAACAAATGTATGCTCATCATAACCAGCTTGGACCTGCGGGTCAGAAAATTGCTCCTCCCCAATAATCTTATTTTTGGAAGCTTCAAAGCCATCCTTCAAACCTTGAATTTCAAGGGCCTGGACTTCCTGTCTCCACAAAGCTTTCCACTCTATTTGGGAAGACTGGTCTAGCACTGCAGATATTAAATCATTCCTATGTGAGGTAGTTATCTTATTGGTAGTAGCCCATGTGTTTAGTAACTGTTTGACATAAGGGCTGTGGACCCCAAAAGACATTATCACTTGCTTTATAGCTTTCATTTCTTTCATGGGAATTGGTTCCTGTTTATGTGTAGTGGAACCAGATTGTTTCCTCCGTGGTGCTGGCATTTCTACCATAGTTACTGGAAAAGCCACGTTAGGATGTCTAGTAGCCATATTTCGTTTATTTCCTGCTAGCCTAGCATCTGTTGACTCAACATCTGATGTTTCAGAGGATGTATCTTCTAAAGATTGAAATTTTGTAACCATGTCATCCTTTAGGTCTTGGATTTCCTGCATTAAAAATTGTTCCTAGTCCTTGGACTGTTTATTGAGATCTTGGATTTCCTCCACTAAAATTGTTCCAAGTCCTTGGATTGTTCATTTAGATCTTGGACTTCATGCCTTAAAGTTGGTTTTAAGGGTTTCGACTGTTCAGTTAAACGTGATTCCAATCTTTTCATACCATCCTCCCTAAAAACTCCAAAGGCATCTATTATTCCTTCCAGAAAACACATTCGGTCTGCTAGATTGTCATTATTGTCAGACATAGATTGAATTGAACCTGCTAATTTTGAAAATTCCTCCTTGCTAGACTTCATCTTAGCCATAAATGTAGTGGACATTGAATTGAATGTGTCTCAAAGGTTGTCCTGATCAAATTTAACCAAATCCCCTTGTTCCTGAATTTTTGACTCTAATTTTTGAATTGACTCTGCTAATTTGGAAAGTTCCACCTGGTTAGACTCAGTCTTAGCCATAAAAGCAGTTGATATTGAATTAAATGTGCCTCGAAGATTGTCCTGATCAAATTTAACGAAATGTCCTTGTTCCTGAATTTTCGACTCTAATTTTTGATTGACTCTGCTAATTTGGAAAGTTCCACCTGGTTAGACTCAGTCTTAGCCATAAAAGCAGTTGATATTGAATTAAATGTGCCTCGAAGATTGTCCTGATCAAATTTAACGAAATGCCCTTGTTCTTGAATTTTCGACTCTAATTTTTGAATTGACTCTGCTAATTTGGAAACTTCCACCTGGTTAGACTCAGTCTTAGCCATAAATGCAGTAGACATTGAATTAACTGTGCCTTGAAGATTATTCTGATCAAATTGCAAATTATCTGTTTTGGTAACTAAATCACCTTTTTCCTTAACTTTTGACTCTAATTTTCGAATCATATACACATGTTTCTTCCATGTGATTACATGTATTAATTAATTAATCACAAGCATGGCACACACATATAAATGCAAATGTCATAATTGTCTTTTAATGCATAATCTATCATATTGGTAACGAAATCTCTAAAACCTTGCAGGGTTAAATTACCTGCCATGTTATAATTAGATGTCCTTACCACCAATTGGTGATTCCTAAATTGGAAAAATCACCTCCTGATTTGTCTCATATTAAAATACCTGTAGTTACCAAGCTCGGCCAGCAGGTGGCGAAGGTGTACTGTCAATCACTGCCTTTCCGCGGAAAATCGGATGCTCCCCAAGGAACCTGTGAAAACTTAGTGAACAGATTTGGGAAGGCAGATTCGCAGCACAACAGCGGAGCTCGCAGTGGCTTTGGTAGCTGCTAAGGCGGTGGAAGAGAGAACTGGTCAAGGGAATAGGGTGGGTGGAAGGGGAAATGGATACCAGATGGCTGCAGGTAGCAGACCGCATGGGTGCCTTTCTTGTGCAGTAGCTGTGGTGGCGTCTGCGGGGTCTGCCCTGGGAGGGCAGTATTCGTGGCAGGCAGTGGTGGGGAGTTTTTGCAGCATCCCACCTTGGGATCTAGAGTGGGCAGCAGAAGACGTGAGAAATGGAATTCGGGAGAAAAGGGAGCGAGCGAGCAATGAGGTTGGAATGCCGATTAGCACTCGCCTTCGGATGCAAGTCAAGCAGCCACCAGCCACAGAGGCGTGGGTTTCCAATCTACTTCTGGTACCAGATAACAATGATATTCGATGCTATATGGAAAACAATATATTTATTTACCAGAGAGAGAGAGAGTGTGTCACAAAAACCAGGAGTTAGAAGCGTGACTGACTTCCAGGAGAAAAAGAGATGTTCCTTTTCCTTTCACTTCCTTTTATATTTACCTGTGTCAGTTTACATGTCCCTGCCCTCATGGGCAGATAGCTTTGTGGGGTACACTCCTACACTTGTGTAATATGAAGCAGGTCACTATTCATGCATGTCATAGAAAGTATTCAGAAGCTCTTACTCATAAGAGATGAGCTAAGAATGAATAATGGCTTCTGGGTAAAGGACAGTCATTTTTCTTTAAGACTGTGTCCCTGGGGTTATTAAAATGTATGATATACTGATAAGTACTCCATTGAGTAAATATACCACATTTTCTCTATCCACAACGGAATCTTGAAATTAGCAGGGTAATGGATGGCACTTAGAGAAATCATTCTATGTGAGGTAACCCAGTCACAAAATGAGAATCATGGTACATATTCACTCATTTATGGATTTAGGCGTGAATCAGGAGAGTACTATCATACAATCCCATTGCCAGAGTCTGGGAAACAGAAACTTCATCCAGCATCTGATGAAAGCAGAGGCAGATACCCACAGATAAACACTTGAACTTAACTCCTGCAATCCAGAGTCAGAAAGAGAGAACTGATGGGCAAAGGAGTTAAGACTGGGTTGGTTTAACCCACAGAAACAGTTGACCTTAAAACAGGGAGTGCTTAGATCCCAGATTTATGGCTTTGTGGAAAGCTTGGGACTGACCCAGACTGCCAAATGTGGGTGTTTGTGAGGAAGCCTAGGTAATCTATGGGGCTTTGGGTAGTATTTATCCCGGGCATATAAATGAGGAATGCTCTCTCAGCCTGGATTCTTGAAGGAGGGGCGATACACTACCCTGGATGACATGACAGTCTCAGGAGATCCACCATAGAGGCTCTCTGAGGATGGAAGTGGAGATTGGGTTTGGGGACTGGGAGACCTGGTTTGGAGGGATGGGGGAGGAGGGTAGGGAGAGTGATCTAGTATTGTCATGTGAAACAAACTTCTTTCTAACTTAAATAAAAACAGAAAAAATACGATAAAATGTTGGGAACCACAGAAATATGGACAGATTTGGGGCAAATAAATGGGAGGTAGTGCAACTGAAAATGATCAAAATTCAATCTATGAAATTCTCAAGGAATAAGTAAAGATATTGGGAAGTATATTCATTTAATTATTGAAGTAATTAATGTTTTGCTATATAGGAAACTTTTATTGAATAATTTAAATGAATTATGTTAACACCTATGTGCCTGCCAACTTTGTGGGTTCGCCCATACATAGAGAATATCTAGTGCTTCTCATACATATGCACACACACGAATTCATGAACACACACAAGAATGTGTATAAAAGCATGCAAGCAAATACAGTATATCAGTGACTCTCCTGTTAATCTAATGCAGACACAGTGGACCTCGGGTTCAGAAGATTTAGTCACCCCTTGTAGGAAGTTCCTCAGACTATGGAGTGTAGAAATATTCCCCAGCATACCATCACTGGATTGTGTAGATCAGTTCACTGTTCTTGTTCACTGCTTCATAGTTGCCCCCAACGTTACCAACTTCCTCCAAACAGAGCTCCATTTACCACAGGCTGCCTCACTTCCAACAAAAAGCAATGAGTTTAGAAAACTACCAAATACTCACCAGCAGCATCCAAATGGAAGACTCCATCCCTGTAAGGTGATTGTGTAAGGGATTTGTTTGAGAAAGAAAAAGCTGGCTAATATGTCCAGAAAGTTGCATGTATTATTTCATGCTGAACAATATTCCATGGAAAGGCTGAACCACATTGTACTTTCTCACTCATCGAATGATGGAAACCTTAGTACTTTCTACTCTGAAGAATGCTGCTATGACCATGATGTCCCCTTGCCTGTCTCTGTACGTCTACTTCCAATTCTAGAATCACTAACTCACCTGGGCCTGGAGTTAACTTCTGAAGAACTGTGTGTGTCTTCTCACTGCCTTATATCATCATTATACCCCCATCATTGTTCAAGGTGCTTCATTTCTCCCTAACTTCCACGAGTCTGGTTTTAACACTCAGTGAATACTTTTGAAGAAAAGCAGTTGCTGAGTGCTTCAGACACAGCACATGGTGAGTGCTTTAGACCATCATTAGCCTGAGAGGAATGCACTAATATAGCACCATTCTTCCTCCACATCATGAATATGGAACTTCTGCTGGACTGAGATGCAACAGTAATTACAATGCAAGTCAGAATCTTCAAGAAATAAATCCAGTTCAAGATATAAGGCCATGGTTAACTGAACCAAGGTAAGGCAAGGGTGAAAAAAACATTAGAAGACAATGCTAGTGAGAACATAAAAGGGTAGAGAGATGACACAGTCACAGGGGTATTGAATATGCAGTCATTTACCCAGAGCAGAGAAAGGACACAAACCTTCATTCAGCCCTTCCTGCCTCTCAGACACCTTGATTTGCCACAGTGACCTCCTCCTCTCCTTTCCATATCACATTCTTTTAGTTTTCTCCAAATACTTTTCTTGCAGATAGATATTTTCCTCTACAAGTACCCGAAAACAATTTAGTTATAATAGTTTATTGTCCATTTGTTCTAGAGGGTAATGTGGATTTCCAGAAAGACAGGAGGAGCATACAATATATGATGGATGCAAAGTGGGAAAGTACAGTACAGTCTCAACAAATATGGACTCCATCATCATTAAAGACATTTCATAAATAAGCAAAGATAAATAGATATAAATACACACACAAATTGAAAATTTTGTAGCACAAAAGCATATAATTACATATAGAAACACTTCTACTCACAACAACCCACAAAAACACTTATCCCTGCACATAGAGGAAACATTCGCGGCCACAATGGGTGTATACACACACACACACACACACACACACACACACACACTAAATGTCACTAATGGGCAAATAAGAGGCAGCAGACACACTGAAAGGCACATATGATTGACAAACCAGACAAATGACATCTCTGTAGTTTCAAGTAACAAAGACATTCATAGTCAAATGATGAGGGGAAACCAAGTTTCCCTCTAGATTCAGGACACAGGTTGGATCATTGTAGATACTTCACAAATGATGCTAGAAAATGGCCCACAGAGGCCCTGGAATTTCTGGAAGGATTTTTGCTCACAGAGAATGAAAGTGTCCTGGATTGGTGCATGACAACATACACCCACATCTTGATGTTTTCTGAATGGTCAAAGACATGAAGGGAATGAGCATTGACACTGTTGTGATATTAGAGGGAAGAGAATGTCTTTTCCCCTTTCTACCCTCCTGGCTGCATCCCATTACAGTACCACCTGGCACTTACTGAATTCTATTTGGATTACTGCTAGCTGTTAACAAATATGTCTTCATCTACCCTATATGTTTCTTATCACGTGACAATTATGGAATGGCCCTCAGTATCAGCAGGAAGGAAAGACATCACAATAGTGACCATTCAATAAAGATGACATGACATGCCTGGTGATGTGGTGACATGTTGTTGCTCCTAGCACCAGGGAAGTGGTGGCTGAATAATTCAGAGGCTAAGGCAAGCCTAGGGTACACGAGGCCCTATCTAAAAATATAAATAAACAGAAAGAAGTGCTGGGAATTTTAACAGAGCAATGCTTGGAAACGTGGGCTAACTTGGCCCTGTGGTTTCTCAGGTCAAGTCTTCCAGAAGTTGGAGACCTGAAATTCAGTTCTATTTGAGAAACTAGCCTGAATTTTCTGCAACAGTCAGAACATTCCCTTATCACCCTGAAGTACCAAGGTCTTACAGATAACTGCTTGGCCTCAGAATATGAAAGTACTAGGTATCAGCCAGCTGAAACTCTTCTAGCCGAAATACAAACAGTAATAAGTAATTTTTTAAACTTCATGGAGGGACTAAATAGGGTCGAGACTTGACAAAGTCTTAGAATTAATTAGAACAGTGTGCAGAAGTAGGTTAATTATAGTAGTGGGCTTGTCCAGAGTGTCTGATCACAGTCCAGGAATCTGCACATCTACAAGAAGTGCTAGGGTTTTGGATCTCAACCTTCCTCATCTTGTGATAGGCTCAGGTAGATGTTGCAAAAGAGAGAGCGAAGCTGCTTGCTTGCCTGAATAATGGAGGCCAATGAGGACAGGTAAATGTCATAATATTGGAATCCAAAGGACAAAATGGCATGGAGGAGCAGAAGTCTATTTTTCAAACATCTTGTGGCAGTTTCTTGATGGAAAGCTCCCAATGTCACTCATATTTCTATGTGTGACTACTCAGAGCACACTTGATTCTTAACAGAGGCCTATACTTACCTGTGTTGAATTTCCCATAAAGCTTCTGAGTTTGCTCTTCCAGACAATCAGCAGAGAGGAAAGGAAGGTCTAAGACTGTTTGCTTAGATATCTCTGTAGAAGTCAACATGCATTAAGAAAACCCATTTCCTGCATGGGTGCCCGGCTCCATTCTTAAATAAAAAATAGGCAGAGGCACCAGCTATATTCAGAAAAAAGGAACTTGGTTTAATGGTAACTGAACTGAGCTTACAGTGTAAAGGGTTTGGAAAGCAGCAGGTGGCTCCAAATAATTTCAAGGCATCTTTCTCCAACAAATTTTATGCTCAGAATCATCATTTGATTTTAGGATAAGACAACTGACCCAACCCACTGTGCCTAGATGCTTATGTTGTGGGTTAGATCTGGCCTGCATTATGAACAGTGGTATTGTGATGGATTACATAAGAAAATGTCACATTACATATGGCAACCAGAGACTTACCTTAGTGCAGAATCACAAATCACTCTAGAACTCAAATTTCTAATGTACCCCTTAATATGAGTAGGTCATTTCTAAAGACAACTAAATGAAAAGGACTACAACAAGGAGAGCAACCTAGTTGAAAGATTCCGGTAGTGTTTGCAAGAGCTACTCTGCCACATCTGACTAAAAGATTCTAGGCCATTACTGTTAAAGTTCCAAATATAGGCCAATAGTTTACTAAAGATGAGGAGTGATGAAGTCCCAATCAATACAATATTATATATTTTTCTTGCCATTTTTAGTGCAGGGAATAAAATCCTATCATATCATTTCTGGGTTTCATATCAGATTTATTTTGCATAAATTTGTCATAATTCCTTCAATGAATTGAGTCACACAGGAGTTCCATTATTCAGGTTTCATTATTAACCTATGCATAACAGCTCACTAAAGACTGTTACACTTTGCTTTAGTCTACACTTCCCTAACCTCAAAATCCATTTTCACTGTCTGGCCTATTTAAGCAGCAAGACATCACTTTTAACTCTTTCTAACTGAACAATAATATCTCTGCTGTATTCTTGTTTATTTCCAGAATTTAATTAAATCAGCATGAGAATCACCTTAATCAATTTTTAAACATTCTTCTTTATTTGATATGTATAAGTATGTTGCAAGCTTTTATGACTTTGTGCCATGTGCAGGTACAGTTGGAAATCCCTGCAAGTATTCTACACTACATTAACAGAAGTAGGTTTTCAATGTAATAGCATAAGTTAATGTCAGTTATGATATATTTGGGGGAATAAGTTCACTAAATTTGTGGGGGCAATTATTGTACAGTTTATATGTTCCCCTATAAAATGTATAAGATGTAAATATAGAAATGATAAGTGTACACATCAAAATATCACTAATAGGAATTTAAATATTAAATATATGTAATTATAGTTCACAAAAAGGGCATTGTTTTGCACATTTGCAAATAAATCAACAGTCAAAATGAAGGATGCCATATTTCTGCAGTTGAACACACCTAAAACCAAACCAGTACAAGATTTGGAATACAAACCATTGCCAGGTTAAGGAATTATGTTAAATGTAATAGCACGTACTTAAGCAGACACATGTCAGTTCTCCCCTACACTCTAACAAAATATCAAATATTGTAAGTCAAGTTCAAGCATTAGAGTTAGACAAGAGAGGAAGACAATGACACAGGAATATTACAAGGATGGTTCCTAGCTTTGGAAAACAATAACATACCATTTTATTTAAGGCCAACTCCTCCTTGGTTTTCTTTGCCAATTTTATTCTGTTAAAAAAATCAACATATATCAATTGGTTTTCTAGTCAGAAAATGTTATCTAAATGTAGATCCCTCTCTTCCTTATTTCATTCACTTCTCTTTTGAAATAACCTTTTGTTATTTGTCTGTGTATTTCAGGAGTTTACTATGGAGACCAGACTGTCCTATATCTTATGTATCATCTGAACATTCCTGCCTCTACATCTCCAGTGATAGGATTAAATGTATGCATCATCACAGCTCTTAAAATGGAGTATGTCTGATATCTAAATGGACTTGATGAAATATTCTCTGATCTTTATTTCTCAGTCATCTTCTTTGCTTCTTTATCCATATAGGGTGTCTCATGTTAAAGTGTTACAGCAAGATAACTGCCTATGACAATGAGACTAGAATGCTACAAGGATAGTTCCTGTCTTTGTGGAAGGAGAACATTCAACCTGACTGGAGGAGAAACACTTCCTTGGGTTTCATTGTCAATTATATTCTACTTACAAAATCAGCATATACCACTGTGTTATCTGTTCTCAAAATTGTTTCAAGATATGTATTTCTGTTTCCCTTCCTTTTTCTTATCTTACTTTATTTCTCCCTTTGTTACTTCCTTTATTTCTCTCATTCCTTCTTTTTTTGAAATAGCCTTTTGTTATTATTCATAGAAAGTCAGGAGCTTACTAAGTAGACAAGCCTGTCCTTGAACACATTTATTATCACCTGCACTGTCTTCCCAGTGATATGATTAATGCATGTACCACCATAATTCTTCATGTGCATTGTTTTTGATATATAAAAAGGACTCGATGAAAATATTTTCATATCTTCATTTCTCAATAACCTTCATTGTTCCTAATATTATATAGTGTATGCCATGGTAAAGTAAACATGGGTCTGTACCATGCAACAATATTCTGAAAAAATATATGGAGATGATAAAAGTTTTGCATATGTAAGGACATTATTTTTATTGTCTTAAGATACATTTCACAATGAATAGGAAACAATAAATGACACAAATATAAAAATGCATCTAAGGTCTACAAAGGTTGCATTAAGTTAATGTATTCTTTGTGGTTTAACTTCATCAATTTAACTAAAATCTTAGAGATCATAAAACCAGTAGGACAGATAATGAAATTGGCAATTAATAAATGGGAACTTCTTAAACTGCATAACTTCTGTAAGGCAAAAGGAATGTTCAACAGGAAAAAACAGCAACCCACAGAATGGGACATGATCTTCAACAACCCCAAATCTGACAGAGGGCTGATCTCCAAACTTTAAAAAGAAGTCAAGAAGGTAGTCTCCAAAACACCAAATGATTCCATTAAAAATTAGGGACTAATTTAACAGAATTAAATAGAGAATTCTCAATAGAGGTGTCTAAAAATGGCTTATAGACACTTAAGAAAGTCTTCAACATCCTTAGCCATCAGGGAAATGCACATTGAAACAACTTTGAGAAACAATGTCACTCCACTCAGAATGGCCAAAATCAAAAACACAGATGACAATTTATGCTGGAGAGGATGTAAGAAAAGGGAACATGCCTCCACTACCGAGGGAGTGCATGCTGGTACAGACACTATGGAAATCATAATGGGGTTACTCATGAAAATGGTAAACAGTCTAGCACAAGATGCAGCAGTTCCACCCTTAGGCATATACCAAAATGATGCTCAATCATGCAACAAGAACATGTGTTCACCCAAGTTCATAGTAATATTATTTGTAATAGTCTAGAATTATTCAAGATTCCATGCAACTGTAAAATTGATAGAGAAAAATTGGTACATATATACACTGGATTACTACTTAGTGGAAAAAAGCAAAATCTTGAAAGTCACAGGCAAATGGATGGAAGTAGAAGAAATTACCCCGACTAATGTAACCCAGTCGCAAAAACACAAACATGGCAAGAACTCACCCATCTATGGCCTTTAGACATGGGAACAAATGGTTACCAGCCTACAATTCATACCACCAGAGAAGAAAGGAAACAAGGAGGATCCTAACGCAGACATACAGGTTACCCTGGAAAACTGGGAAATGAACAAGATCTCATAAGCTATTTGGGAGCATGGGGTATGGGAGATAATAGATAGGAGAAAGAGAAGGGAAGAAAAGGAGAGTAGAGCAGCACATGAGACAGCAGGAAGTTAGAGTCAGGGGAAGAATAGAGGAAAGCAAGGTAGGAGATATCATTACATGGGGAAAATTATAGGTTCAAAGAGAAATCTGTCTTAGGGAAATGTCCAGAGTTCTACAAGTTTGAGACCAATTAACAATCTAAACTATAGTTGAGAGGCTACCTTCAGTGTCCTTCTCTGATAATGACATTGATGTCTACATTATATGACATCATGAAGCATTCATCCAGTAGCTGATGGAAGCAGAAGAAGACACCTACAGCATAACACTGAGCTGAACTGTGGTATCCAGTTGTAGAGAACTAAGAATGAGCTAAATGTTCAAGACAAAGCTGGGAATCCCCCATAGACAGCTGATAAGAACAAACGGCAGTTCATGGACCCCAGACTGAGAGCTGGGAAAACTGCATATGCCTGTTACATACACCCTGAATGACGGTGTCAGTTTGGATGTCTGGATAATCTATGTGGCCTCTGGTTGTGTATCACAATTTATTTCTATTATACGGATCAAATTTAGGAGTCCACTCTACATCAAGGAATACTCTCTCAGCCTAGACACTTGAAGAAGGGTCTAGGCCCTGTTCCAAATGATACGACAGACTTTGAAGATCCCACATGGAGTGCCTCATCCTCCATGGTGAGAAGACATTGTGATGGGATGTGGGATTGTTTGCCCACAGGGAGAGAAGGGAACTGGGATTGACATGTAAAACAAGCTTGTTTCCAAATTAAATCAAAAAAGGAAAAAGAAAACACTTGTAAACTGAATCCAGGAACAAATACAGAAAATTGTCGACAATAATTAAGTAGACTTCATTGCAGAAATGCAGGCATGTCTCAACATATGAAAATCTATGAATGTACACCATCCATATAAATAAACTGAAAAAAGACATGGTCATTTCATGAGATTCTGAAAAGTAAATGTGGTATTTGTTCTGAAATCAATCTATGGATTCAAAGCAATTCCCCTTAAAATACAACACAATTTTCACAGACCTCAAAAGGACAGTGCTCAAATTCATGTGGAATAAACAAAACAAAAAAATCAGGATAGCAAAAACAGTCCTGTAGAGTAATAGAACTTGCAGACATATCACCATGACCAACTTCGAACTCTACTATTAAAATTTATTAACAAAAGCAGCCTGATATTGGCAGAAAAAAGAGACAGGCATATTAATGAACTCAAATCAAAGACCGTGATATGAATCCAAACACATATTAACACATTGTTTTTGACAAAGGAAAAAAATTACAAAACGGAAAAAGAAAGAACCTTCACCAAATGGTTCTGGAAAACTGGTTAATGGTATAAGAGGAATGCAGACACAGATATCTGTCACCCTGGATTAAACTCAAGTTCAAATGAATCTAAGGCCTCAAAATGAATCCAGTTACTCTGAACCTTATAGAAGAGAAAGTGAAAAGTAGTCTTGAATGGCTTGGCACTGGATACAACTTCCTGAGTAGAAAACAAGAGTCACAGACACTGAAAGCAACAATTAGGAAATGGACAGGCTTCCATAAGCAAAGGACGTTGTGAATAAGACAAAAGGGCACCCTACTGAATGAGAAAAGTTTTCACCAACCACATTTATGACAGAGAGCTGAACTCCAAAATATATAAAGAACCCAAGGACCTAGACATTAAAATACCAAATAATCTAATTAAACATAGACTTCTTAACAGAAGAATAACCAATATCACAGATACACTGAAAGTATTGTTCAACATGCTTTGTAATCATGGAAATGTAAATCAAACCATATCCAAGAATGCATCTTACAAATGTAAGGGCTAAGATCAATAACACCAATAACAGCTTACATTGGAGAGGATGTGGAGCAGGTAGAACACTTCACAAATGTAGGTGGAGTGAAAACTTGTACAACTGTTTAGAAATCAATTTGGCAGTTTGTTTGAAAATTGGGAATTAATCTACCGCAAGATCCAAGTATACCAATCTTGATCATACACCCAAAGGATGTTCAATCATCCCATAAAGAAACCTGCTCAACTAGGTTCATAGCAGCATTATTCATAATAAACTAGATGTCCTAGAGGTAGACTAGGCTCAGAAAAACATGTTATATTCTACTTATAAATGGATATTAGGTGTAAACTAATGGATAACCTGGCTACAATACATAGCCCTAGAGAGGCTAGGTGACAGTGAGTACTGAACTAGGGATGCATAGATTTTCCTGGAAAGAGCAATTAGAGATCTCCTGGGGTAAGTAGGGGTGAGAGGCTTAGTTTGAATGTCTTATACACCAGAATGAGGGGGAGACTAATGAGAGAAATATCTTGATGAGGAATTTCATGTTTGGGGAGAAGACAGATGTGAAGGAAACTCCCAAGACCCCACAGAAAGACATTATGTAAGATTCATACAAAGGTGGTGTCTGACCTGACCTTCTGCGATGACCAAATGAGTGACTACCCTCATTGTCATCACAGAGCCTTCATTCACAATCTTTGTGAAGCACATACAGAGATCCACAGGCAATCACATGGAAGAGTGCTGGATGTTCTCTGAACAAAGGCTACAGGCATCAGCAGACTTTCACTGAACATTCCATTATATCCTGGAGCCCACAGAATACTGTGATATGGTTTATGTTATAGCAACACCAACTGCCCTTGGAGAGTCCTTCAGTTCCCTTAAGGTTTAACAATGAATGTGCTGGAAAGACTGAGGAATATTCATAGGAGAGAATATGAAGAGGGTAGAGAGCCACAGACAACTGCAAACCATGACATTCTCAACTACTGAATCAAGGCTTGTCTTTCACTCTGTAAACTCACCAGAGAGAAAAATATGAACACCCTTTAGCTGTTCCTTCTTATTCAGATCCATGAATCATTTGGCTCACTATTTTAAGTAAACTCTCAGAAAGAATCATGAGGTTCAAAAAACCCACTAAGAGTTATATAATTATATAGTACCTTCAGCTCCACCAGAAAGAGACCCTAGGTAGGGGAATAACTGCATGGACAGAGGACCTGATTTTGCTCATAGTTACTCTGAAAATTTGTTTCAGTATACATTTGTAATCTGACAGAGCCCTTAGCTATTCATCTGTAAAGAAACATGTCAGCAGAGACTGTGTTGATGTCATGCTGCCATCCAGACAGAGCACAGCAAGAATCATCGTATTCACTCTCCACTTTGTGATGAAGTTCCTCTCAGTCAAGCACATGTGATGCTGAAGTAAGTGTTCTATAGATATGATACTGTCCCACTACAGTTGTCTTCATCATTTTATACATTAGGGAATCAACTGCAGATTCTCCTGTTTGACACCTTTGAATGAACTGAATTGTCCTGAGGGATGAGATTGTGGAGATAGCACACTGGGTTCTAATGTCTTTGGATAGATGACTCTCCCCATGTCATTATTTGTTTTCAGTAGGCACACTGTCACATGTTGTATGAAAGACATGTATGGTGTCCATCACAGCATAAGATCAACCTTGACAAGGGAGTGACCTAACAGCCGCAATGTCACTTAGTTACACTTACCTTGAAAAGGATACTACACTCCTCTGCTGCCTTCTTACTATGTGTCCAAGGCCAGTCACAGGATGTTGGATAGTGCCACTAAATCTACATTCATAAATTGCTCATTAGCATACAATTTTTGTTTGATTACAGTGGTGGCTGTTTAAGTTCTGATAATGGTTTTCATTGTTTTGGGTTCAGATTTTGTTATTGTTGCTTCTGTCTTTTGTTCTTTTGATATTTTTCTAAGGCTAAACATCCTCTTAATCAAATGTACTTTTTAAGCCCCTATTTGTCATGACTGTTTTTCATATATAAAAAAACAATTTCAAAATATTTACCCCTAAGTCAGCATTTTTAGTAAGTATTGTATTTAAACACTTGTATCCACAGAATTCAAATGACAGAGGAGTATCTCTACAGATACATATTTCTAAGATTTATTGAAACACAGTTTTTTTCTTTTTTATTATTTTAATTTTAAATAGCTTGTTTTACATGTCAATCCCAGTTCACTCTACTTCCCCTCCTCCCGCACCTCCCACCATTCCCCCATCCTCTCACCCTATTGCCAATTCCTTCCACATAGGGGATATCTAGAGTCTGTCATTTCACTCAGGGTAGGGCACTCATATATGGATTTTAGACATGGATCAGGAGAGTGCCAGTCTGCACTTCCACTGAAAGAGAGTCTGGGAAACAGGAAAGAACATAAAAGATATGCATGGACCCAAGAGAAGAGAAATGAGGCAAGATCCTCTGAACAGATGGGGAACACGATGAGGGGTGGGGAGGAGTGGTAGCTGGGAAATAGAGAGGGGGAGAAGAGGAAGAGAGAGTACATCATGGGTGAACAGGAAGGTTGACTTGTGTGGGTAGCATAGTGGGAATAAATAGGGAATCATAGGTTAGAAGACAGATCAGACACCATTGTGACCTCTAGTGATCTAAAGGGATGACACCAATTGGCAAGCTAAGCAATAGTGGAGAGACCGCCTCGAATGTCCATTCCTGAAAATAAACTGGAATGCCCATTGCTGATAATGAACTTGATGTCTATAATCATCCTGGAGCCTTCATCCAGTGACTGATGGAAGCAGAGGCAAATACCCACAGTTAAACACTTAACTGAACCCAAGGAACCCATCGACAGAGAGAGAGGAGCGATGAGCAAATTGGCAAAGAATGGGCTGGTAAAACCAGCAGAGACCACTGATCTGAAGAGGGGAGAGCTCTTGGACACCAGACCCACAGCTGGAAGGCCAGCATGGGACTGATCCAGACCCCTTGAATGTGAGAGTCAGTGAGGAGGCCTGGGAAACCTATGGGGTCCTGAGCAGTGGATCAGTGTTTATCCCTTGAATACTAACAGACATCGTGTGTCCATAACACAAAGAGGGATGCTCTCTCAGCCTGGACTCTTAGGAAAACACAGTTTTTAAGGTGCTGTTGGATGCAACTACTCATTTCTATCATAATTCCATGATGTATGATTCAGGTATTTTTAATTTTTGCATGCATGTTTTCACTGATATCTATTTATGGAGCATAGGCATGCAGTTTCATCAGAGGCCAGAAGATACCAATGGGTTACCCAAAACTTTTTTCATGGAGGATCCTTCATCTGCTCTCTGTATCTGCACTAACAAATCCCATTAATTGATAGACCATCTCTCCAGGCCTCCACTTGAATTTTGTCCTTCCAGTCATATGTTTTCTCTTAGTTGGAGTTGATCCCCCACAGCAAAGGAAAGAAGTGTCCTGAAACCTTAGATAGGGGCACATGAGGTAGGAATGCTGATTGTCTCAGGCTGTCAGGCATCCATGAAGTGCTCTGTTGAAGATGGTGGCCTTTAGTTTGACTATGGGAAATGGAGCACAGAATTTGGACTTATTGCCTGACATGGCTTCAGGAAGTCAAGGTTTCCAGGCTAGTAATTTGTCTCTCCCAGAAGCCAGGAAATGGCAAGGCAAAAGCTATTCATTTGGGAGCTCTTGGTTTTAAATATTATAGTACTGTGGTGGCTGATGGAGGTCCAGCATCAAAAAGAGACCAAAAGGAGAGAAGGAATAGTGGAGTGTGGCCAATTCCAGGCAGGTCATCCCTGTACTTCAACAGCATTGAATAACTTTAAGTAATGTGCACCTTCTCTGTGTGACCTGAGTTATCAGCATCATTACTTTGTGAATCTGGTGATCATGATTTGTGCCTGTATGGCTTCTCTGCCTACCTATATCCATTTGCTTGGAGTGACATATCATGGATGTTTGCGGTTCTAAAAAGAGACCTGAGTCCCTGTAGACTATGATAATTGCTCCCTAGCTTCTAAACTCACAGACTTGTGAATTCTACATTTAAGTTGAATTTAAACTCTGCAGCTATGAATAAGTTTGAGGAAGTTGTTTCTTTATTTGAAGTATGTGATGATGGGCCAGGAGAAAGCAGGTGTCTGCAATTGCCTTCAGATGGGTGAGAGTTGAGATTCCATGCAGGAGCATCTAAAGCCTGGGACATAGGCCATTGTAATAAAACTGAGTCACAGGCAAGGAGTAGTCAGAAACATTTTTAGGACTCAATGTGATCTCTATATTCTCTATGCTTTGTCACAATGCAAGTTTACTTGTGTTCATCACCACACAGTGGATGTTGGAGAGCTATCACCAACCCCAGACCTCTTCACCAAAAACTAGGTGAAATAACAAATGGAGAATCTTAACAGCCAGCTAGAGCAAGTGATTTGAGAAACAAGTGATCTGTGAGATTGCCTCATCTACATCACTGAAAGATCCCCTAACATAAGTATTATTGTTTCCAATGCACATGGTGGCCATCTTGGCTCCAAAATTTTACCGTTAGTTAATTTTATCTAAGATATAAGCTTCTGTGTTTATGCACATTCAGCGTGTCCCTTTTCCAACACAGTATCTCTCAATGCTTGCAGAAGCATAACGTCATTTTGTTCCAGCACCCATGGTGTCTTTGTGAGTTGATTGTCAGCCAAAATGTTCATCCTGTTTTCCAGTCCAAGTGCATCCTGTTTACTTTTCCAGACTTACTGCTCCAGCCTTGCCTCACTGACATCAGAAACCATCACAGAGAGAAACACGATCTCTTCCACTTGGGGCTTTTCCACTCTGCTGTAAGCCTGTGTGTAATGCTGCTCCCTCTCTAAAGTGAAGAAGAGACCTGTTACCATGAACAGCCAGATGTCTTCTCTTTCATTTCAATCTCCTAGTATGCTTTTGCCTGATATATTAGACATGCTCCTGGCACAGGTCCCACAAGTGGAGGTCCCACCGAGATTTGGAGAGATTTGGAAAGATTGTGTAATATCAGAAAAGAAAGGATATTGGAAAAGAAATACATCTCAAAAAAGAAAGGAGATACTTGGGTATGGTAGTGAATTGAAAACAGATACTTCAAATTATAAGCTGGTAAAAGTGAATGTGTAAATCTCCAGGATTTCACCCAACATGAAGATCGAGGAAAAAAAGGGGACCCTGAGAGATCACCCTCAGAGGCTAGCCAGCAGGTCAGGATTTGTAAGTTTGTATTTCGACAGTGAGTACTTCAGCCTCAAAGGCTGTATTCATAGAACAGTTAGGAGATGTCCCGCGCTACCGTCTCGCCAGCAAGAACGACGCAGAACACTCGGATCCTTCTGCAGTAAAGCTTTAATGCATCTTGAGAGATAGATGATCAGCTTCTTAGAGGGAGACCCCAAGCTAAGAAACCCAGCCCCTTATATAAGCCTAGGAGCTCCGAGTGAGACGTGTAGAGCGGGGATTGGTGGTTTGCACATCACCCCAGATGACGCCACGGGAGAGGCACAGCTTAAACGGTTAACTCCAACTGACAGCAGATGTCAGCGCCATCTTCTAACGGTTAACTCCAACTGACAGCAGATGTCAGCGCCATCTTCTAACGGCAATAGCGATAGCGAGGGCGGCTCCTCACATCTCCCCCTATTCATTTATTTTTGAAGCAATAGGACACCCACAACTTTGGAGTGGAGATAGAGGTCAAATCCCCATGTGCAAATTCGGAACATGTACAAAGCTCCTCTCCAGGGTCTTATCCCCAGAGAGAGCCCTGACCAGTCCGATGTCGTTTTTCTGGGGGAAGGAGATCATGACATAGAACCTTCATGCAAGATGACTTATCTCCCAGGAGAAAGTCGTTATACCGCAGACCTCTCCTGTGCAGTGCTTAGCCTTGCAACTCCTTGGGCTGCTGAAGCCTACCCACTCTATCCCGTGCAATGAGACTAGCCTCGTGGGGTGCAAGAGCTGGGAGGCCAGCGACCTATTGCTTTAACATGGTTAACCAAATGTCAGGGGAGGCTCCGTGTTCTAAGGCAGCAAGTGCTTGTGCCACCACCACTTTGTCTCTTTTGTTTGGGCTCTGAGCTTACACACCATCCAAAGCATCAACACTATTCCACAGCAGAGAACTAGGCTAAATGATCCTACCCCCACCCATTCCTTAAAATAAGAAAATGCAGATGAAATCCAGGAGGAGAGGCCTTCCATCAGAGAAAGATCCAGATGCGTCGAATTCACTTGCAGGATCGCCATTCTCAACTCACGGAGTGTCTGCTCAAACTCAAAAGTCCAATTCTGTAATAAATGTTGAGACAGAGCTTGTGACAGGTTAGCTGCTCTTGTAAAATTCTCATATTGTACTGAAGTGACACAAAGGCCAGGCAACTTTTGTTCACATCCCAATTGGGCCATCTGCCACAATATATCCAATTGTTCCTGAACCAAATTAATCTGTTGGTTTACCAACATCAGGCCTCCTTGTATCTGAGAATTGGCAGTGGCCTGTTTATCTAGGACCATGGTCACAGTGGCCTATAGTTCATTAATGGTTTGAGTTGTCTGCACAGTGGCAGAAAGTGCAAGGGCCGAGGCGGTAACCGAAGCAGTAACCGCGGCGGTGGCTATCAGGCCCACAATAATAGCAGAGATCCCAAAAATCTCGCTTTTCCCTAAACAAACTCAAATTACTTGGCGTCTCAACAGGAACTGGAACAAATCGAGGCATGCGCATTACCAAAGCAAAAGGGTGCTTAATAGCATCCCAGCATAATGCATAAAAACAATTCTAAGCAGAGCAATTTATTTCTTTCTGATTCTTACCTAAGGTATCATTACTCACAACCCAAATAAAGGGCAGCTGAATAATTAGTTCTCTTAAAAGGGGTATACTTAACATTGGAGGAGGACCAATCAGATGATCCATAGCTCTGTCCCTCACTCAGACTGTTGCCTAATGCCCCTTTCCAATCAAAAGTAATCTGTCCCTTCTCACTATCATAGGAGAAAGATCAGTACAGCTTCCATTAATTCAAAAGGATTAGCATTAGATCTTTCTGGATCCATATGAATAAAATTATCCTTTAATGAAGAAATCACAGTAAAGCACAAGCTTCCTACTAATGACAAGGTTCTCTCATCCTGAAAACTCTGTATCTGAGGATCTAAAGGCAAAAAGGCAAGCCCCAACTCTCTATTAGTTGTGAAAAATCTAGGGAACACCTGGGCATTCTGCATCACTGGCATCGGTAGGGGGAAGGTAGACATGATGGCCCACCGTAACTCTCCCATCATACTAGGAACCATCATCCCGAGTAGGAGAGTCTTCATCACCCACTTGGCCTCCATCCTTCTTATTCTGGAGTTGTGAAGGAGCTCTTCGAGTGAGTCTTTCAGGGATCCACAGGGGGTTTTCTTCCTCCTGTGGAAAAACACACACAGCTCCCCTGGATCTTATAAGAATAGGATCCGGGCCTTTCCAGAGATCAGTCAAGACATCTTTCCATTTTACCATTTCTTTTGGCCTATCAGGCTCTAAACTGTGGCGATCGGCCGCAGTGTGGCCTTGGGCATCAGAGTTCAAGAAATTAAGGGTAAAAAGTGCCATGGATACAGCAACTCTTGGTACCGAGGGTAGAACATCCTCAATACTCCCCTTTTGTTTAATCAGATATGATTTGAGTGTACGATGGGCACGTTCCACAATGCCCTGTCCTTGAGGGTTATAAGGTAGGCCAGTTAGATGGGTAACATCCATTTGCCGACAAAACTGTCGGAATTTTTGAGAGGTATATGCTGGTCCATTGTCTGTTTTTAAAATTCTGGGTTTTCCCTAAGCACTCCAGGCCTCAAGGCAATGTTGAATCACATATGAGGCCTTTTCCCCTGTTAGGGGTGTGGCGAACATTACGCCAGAACAGGTGTCAACAGAAACATGAACATATTGAAGCCTTCCAAAAGAGGGAATATGAGTAACATCCATCTGCCACATCTGCAATGGTCTAATGCCACGTGGGTTTATTCCCATGTGGGGAGTAGGTAAGAATTCGCAGCAATTCTGGCATTGAGTAACAATTTCCCTAGCCTCTTTCCTGGATAGAGCAAAACGACGGCGCAAGGTCTCAGCCGTCACATGAAAGCGCTTATGGAATTCTTTTGCTGCTTGTGCATGGGTAGACAAGGCAGCGGCCACCAGCTTTGTAGCCTTGTCCGCTAAGTCATTCCCTAAGGACATGGGACCTGGGAGTCCAGAATGTGCTCGGACATGGGTAATGAAAACAGGAAATCTCCTATTTAACAAGGCAGCTTGTATCTTTTGAAAGATGTTAGCAACTCTGCTGGAGGATCTTATTATTCCAGCTATCTCAAGGAGATTAACTGCATTAACCACATAAGAGGAATCTGATACAATATTGAGGGGTCCTGGAAAAGCCTCAAGAACCTCCAGTACTATCAGACATTCTACAACTTGAGGTGAAGTTTCATTATATTGTTTAGATATAACCCTATCCTTGACCACATAAGCTCCCATACCAGTTTTTGATCCATCAGTGTACACCACAGTCCCATCTGGGAGTGGGTCTTTAGCTGTCACTTGTGGAAACACTATAGCCTGGTTTAGGGCAAACTGTAAAATTGGATGCTTTGGAAAATGATTATCAATTTGTCCTGAAAAGGAAGTAACTAAAACTGCCCAATCACTAGATGTGGCTGCCAAGGTCTGAACTTGTGCAGCAGTATAAGGCACAATCAAGGAATCAGGATCCCTGCCAAAATGTGTAACAGCTGCTTTTATTCCGCGAAGCGCGAGCTGTGCAACAGCATCAGGGTACCAGTCAATAATCTTAGCAGGGGAAGCATTTGGATGAATCCAAAGTAATGGTCCATGTTGCCACAGGACTGCAGTTGGCAATTGAGCTGTCTTAAAAACACACAGATTAAAAGGTAGTGACTCCTCAATACGTTGTAATTGTGCTTCCTGTAAGGCCTCTTCCACCATCTGTAAGGCTCGGTGGGCGGCAGGGGTAAATTTTCTGGGTGAGGAGATATGAGGCTCACCCTCCAGGAGATCGAAGAGGGGTTTTAGATCAGCAGATGGAATTTTTAAAAAGGGCCTCAACCAATTTATATCTCCCAGAAGTTTCTGAAAATCATTTAATGTTTGTAAGTGGTCTTTGCGAATTTCTATTTTCTGAGGAACTATATTTTTGGGAGTAATCATTGAGCCCAAAAAGAGGCCTGTATCTGCAATTTGAACCTTTTCTGAGGCAATCTCTAATCCCCACTGTTTTAATTCAGCCACCAGCATGGGGAAAGCCTTTTGTAAAACATCTAACTCTTTGTGACAAATAAGAATATCGTCCATATAATGGATAACGATTAAAGATGTAAATTGCTTCCTAATTGGCTCCAAAGCCTCCTGCACATACAGCTGACATATTGTTGGGCTATTGGCCATGCCTTGCGGCAGTACCTTCCACTGAAATCTCTTGTCTGGTTCCATATGATTAAGAGAAGGGATAGTGAAGGCAAACCTTGGTCTATCCCGTGGGTAAAGTGGAATAGAGAAGAAACAATCCTTAATATCTATAATAATAAGCTTCCAATCTTGAGGAAGTGCAGAAAGCAAAGGAAGGCCTCTTTGAACAGGGCCAAAAAGATGCATCTGATTGTTAATGGCCCGCAGGTCATGGAGTAATCTCCACTTCCCAGATTTCTTCTTAATAACAAAAATTGGTGTATTCCATGGGGAGGTAGAAGGCTCTAGATGCCCCAGCCGTTCCTGTTCTTGCACTAATCTTGTGACAGCCTCTAATTTTTCAGAGGATAGAGGCCATTGAGAGACCCATAACGGCTCCTCTGTTTTCCATGGTATGGGTCGTGAAGCCTCAACGGCCCCTAAATAAAACCCAGTCCTTTTCTACCCCGATTTCCGTGTTGCGTAATGGGTTTTATTCTGCCTTGTTCTTGCCTACCCAAGCCTCTACCCTTTGTATACCCCATCTTTGCCATAATGGCTGATGCCTGGGGGGAGTATTCATTAGTTAGGGTCATGCCCATGGCTTGTAACACATCCCGTCCCCATAAATTTACAGGGAGTGGCAACACATAGGGGGTAAAACATCCCTGTTTGCCCTCAGCATTCCGCCAGGTTAAGGCTGAGGCACTGATGGCAGGAGAGGACTGGTATCCAAGACCTTGTAGAGAATGAGATGAAACAACAGTGGGCCAAGACTTCGGCCACCAATGGAGTGAAATAATGCTTTTGTCTGCTCCCGTATCCATTATCCCTTCAAATTCTTTTCCATTAATTAACAATTTTATTGTAGGTCTCTCATTTAGGGGTATAGCCAGATAGGCTGAATCACTTCCAGAAGATCCCATAGCCCTTTTTTGTAAAGTGTAGGTTTCTCCATCCCCGAGGGAGGGCAGCAACACCAGTTGTGCAATTCTATCTCCCTGCTTTATAGAAAATACACCCCGAGGGCTAGAACAGAGAACTTGAATCTCCTCTTTATGATACGGGTCAACAATTCCAGGATATATAATGAGTCCCTGTAAAGTTAAGGAGCCACGGCCCAGAATAAGCCCAATGGTGGCAGGGGGCAAAGGTCCAGGGGAATGGACTGGGACCGGTTGAACATTCATTTGGGGCATGAGTAAGAAGTCGGAGGCGGCACGCAAGTCCATTCCGGGGGTTCCTCGGAAGCCTCTACTTCCTCTTGATTGCTTTTCTGAAATTGGTTCCCATATTTCTGAGGGCCCTGGGACCATGGGCCCCGTGACCCGTTTTTTGATTGGGGTACCTTGGGTTCTTCAATAGGGGCAGAAGCCTCCCTTTCATCCCGGACTGACCTGCATTCGCTAGCCCTATGATAACCTTTACCACAACGATGGCAAAGCTTCGATTCTCTTGTTCTTTCAGGGGCTTGACAATCTTTCTTAAGGTGCCCCATTCTCCCACAATTAAAACAAGCTTTTCGACTAGATAAATCTCTATACCTGTGCGTTTGTAAAATGGCGGCAGCTAGTCCTGCATTGGTTAGGGGTCCCCCCAGCTCCCTGCACACTCTGAGCCAATCTTGTAAACCTTTGCTTTTGCGAGGGGCGATAGCCGCTCGACATTCCTGGGTTGCTTGTTCATAGACAAGTTGCTCAATCAGGGGCATAGCTTGTTCTGAATCACCAAAGATGCGACTGGCGGCCTCTGTCATTCTGGCCACAAAGTCTGAAAATGGCTCTTGGGGTCCTTGGACAATCTTTGTAAGGTGTCCACTGGACTCTCCCCTTTTGTGAGGGCCTTCCATGCTTTAATAGCGGCGGCCGACACCTGACCATAGACACCCCAGATGTAGTTGGTTTGATTAAGGGCATGTTGACCCTGACCTGTCAGCATTTCAAATGTCCACTGCCTCTGATTCTCATCTTCAGCTGTGGCATTAACTCTAGCTTGTGCCTGGGCTGCATCATACCAGAGAGCCTTCCATTCCATGTATTGTCCCATGTTGGGAAGCACTGCTTTCACTGTCGTCTGCCAGTCAGTGGGAGTCATGGCAAAATTAGCAAGCCTTTCCACCTGTAATGTGGTAAAGTTAGCATTGACCCCATAATTACGAACGGATTCGGCCAATTCTTTGATTTGATTGTAATCTACAGGGGTATGTACTCTTCCGCCTTCCGCATTCTCGAATACTGGAAAAGCTACTTGTATTTTTCTCCGTTCCTCTAAAGGTAAAAAGGAGTCAGTACCAGTATTCAGCCGAAGCTCATACTGCGGAGGCGCTGAGGGGCGTGAGCCCGCCGGATTTATAGGTGGTGGCCTCACATTCATTTTTGTTTTCAGTGGCCGGTGTCTATCAGGGTGATATCTTTCTTCCTCATACCGTGCCACCTCCTCCTCTAGACCACCTTCTTCGCTAGAATACAGAGTGTCAGAATCAGAATTATCTAGCTCCAAGGCTTCTAGCTCTACTGTAGGGTATAGACTAGATTCTGGCTTTTTCTTTTTCTTAGATTTGTTAGGGGGTGAATGATCACTCCCTTCTTTCTCTCCCCTTTCTTAACTTCTTGGGGAGGGCCTTTTTTCTTAGACATGTCTTTCCTTTTGCGAGCTCCCATTCTCTCACTCCGTTCAGTTTCTGACATGCTATCCTGAACTTCCTCTAAGGTTCCCTGACTTTCTATTATAGCAGGGTGACAGGCCTCATCCTCCAAGCAGTTTTTAACTAGCTTCCAAATGGCTTTGGTACCTAAGTGGAGATCTCCTTCTGCATGCTTCCTGTCTAGTTCTTTACCTAGCTTGTTCCATGAGGCCACAGTGAGGGACCCGGAACAAGCATACCATGGTGCCACTCTATCTACCTCCTTCACAAAATTTTGAAGTGTTCGTGGTGCAATTTTAAGATCTCTTTGTTTTAGCACAGTCTGTAGGGCAGTAACCACTGACTGTGACAACCCCATCGCGCTAGCGGCTTATCTAAAAACGGCGCTCAACTCCGTTACCAGACTGACAGCACCAGACTGACAGCACCAGACTGACAGCACCAGACTGACAGCACCAGACTGACAGCACCGTTCTGTCAGCACCAGCCACGATGAAGGAGAAGGACAAACAGGACTAGCACCAAAGCCTCCACTGACCCGTCCCACGGTGATGACAAACTAAGGCCAAAGTCGAGAAAGGGGGTGTTCAGGATAAAGCATACCTCTCTGAACTTACGTCCCTGCAGTTCTGAATCCGCCCCGTCTTCCGAGGGGTCTCTCGCGGCGCCGGCGATGTTGAAGAGTTCCCGGGTTTCGGCACCAGATGTCCCGCGCTACCGTCTCGCCAGCAAGAACGACGCAGAACACTCGGATCCTTCTGCAGTAAAGCTTTAATGCATCTTGAGAGATAGATGACCAGCTTCTTAGAGGGAGACCCCAAGCTAAGAAACCCAGCCCCTTATATAAGCCTAGGAGCTCCGAGTGAGACGTGTAGAGCCGGGATTGGTGGTTTGCACATCACCCCAGATGACGCCACGGGAGAGGCGCAGCTTAAACGGTTAACTCCAACTGACAGCAGATGTCAGCGCCATCTTCTAACGGTTAACTCCAACTGACAGCAGATGTCAGCGCCATCTTCTAACGGCAATAGCGATAGCGAGGGCGGCTCCTCACAAGGAGAGACAATGTAACAGCATTAATTGGAAGAGAGATTAGATTTTATTTTAATTCTGGAAAAGACAAGTCCATGGATTTTCAACTCAGGAGAGCTTAGTATTCATTATTGGGAACAAGTTAAAAATGACCTACATAGTGTTCTTCAGAGAGAAGGACCATACCATTTTCCTGTAGCTCATTCCTCTTTGGAGATTAGTAAATGATGCCCTATAGAGTGACAGTGCTAAGAGGAAGCAACAAATGGCTGATCTTGAATAAATATTTTAAAATGCCAGGATTAACAGTTAATAAATTGTTGGCCATGTTTAGCCTTAAACTGTACTACTAGTGATTGGGTACAATAGTGGCACATCACCATGTGTGGATATGGCTGTAGCTCCTGAGTGTAGCTCAGAACTTCTCAAATGGAGAGATGATGAGTGGTACACAGAACTTTTTACCAATAAAGGAGTGATTACCACTCAACCGGTTGATTTAAGAAAATATGTTATCCATAATTCGAAACATTGGACATAACCAGGTTATTTTAGCTGGGGTTATTATGAATAAGCCTCCACCCACACAGTCTATTCCAATCACATGAAAGTCAGAAAACGTGTGGGTATACCAATGGCCCCTATCTAAAATAAAATTGAAGGCTTCTCTTCAGCTGGTGCAAGAGAAATTGGAGGCTGGGCCTATTAAACAAAGAAAAATATGAAAAAAGTGCCTTTTACAGTATTTGAGGGAGGTCATTAAAACTGTGATGGCCATGGGTCCTGCAAAACCAGGATTGCCCATTCCAGTTGGAATCCTGAAAGATTGGTTGAAATATTTGGCAAAGGAATTGATGTTATTTTACAAATTGCAACTCCTCTCAGGTTTACTAGCTACATCAGAATAATGATGATTATAAATGGAAAGATGGTGAAGTCCATGAGGGTCTTGTGTAAACTTTTTTTTAATTCAAAGACTGGCTGGAGATGTACCGTCACAAAAAATTTCAATTAAGTAAGTTTCGTTTCAACAAACAAATCATGACATATGGAAGAAGGATGACTAAAACATGTATGTATGTTCAGTATATATGCTATGGCCACACATTTATATGTGTAATGTGATTGGGAATGCATGAATATGAACTACTTGAATTGCTTTACATATTAATAAATTGATACTTTAATTGCTTTGGCTAGTTAAGAAGCTACCTAAGTTGATTTGGATATAGCCAGAAAGATCATCCAGCCAGTAAGTGTGTTATCAGGAAAGTTTGGTGATTTAAGTCTTCAGATTCGGTAACAGAAGACAACAATATGGCCTAAGATACGAAGAAGTCTGTATGGATGATTCTATACAGCTTAGCCGAGAAGATTCTACAGGAATTCTCCTAATTTTTTGTGGTTAGAGAAGGAAATCTAGAGAAAAATTGTTTTTGAGAAGAAGCCTCAGGTAATCAGCTGCCCTGATAAACCCCACCTACAAAGAAGTCACTGTAGGTCATGTCAGCTAATATACAAATGAGACCTTGTCAGTTAGTGAGAGCTTTACAAATTGGATTACAATTTGGATTAGAAAAAGATATTGGGTCCCAGGCCCAACAGGGTCTTTGTGAGTCGCTGGTCAGCCAACAGGTGCATCCTGGTTTCCAGTCAAGTGCATCCTGTTTTCTATTCTTGGCTTACTGCCCCAAACTTTTCCCACTGACATCAACATCTAGCACTGAGAGAAACACAATCTCTTCCATCTGTGGTTTTCTACTGTGTTGTAAGCCTGTATATAATGCTGGACCATCTCTACAATGATGTAGAGACCTCTTAGCATGAATGGCCTGACGCTTTG
The DNA here is from genome assembly GCF_017639785.1 of Mesocricetus auratus. Taxonomy (NCBI): domain Eukaryota; kingdom Metazoa; phylum Chordata; class Mammalia; order Rodentia; family Cricetidae; genus Mesocricetus; species Mesocricetus auratus. Next base: position 1,888 of record NW_024434989.1, on the reverse strand, counting down.
TCTTTCCTTTCAATCTACAGATATTTGCCTGCTCTATTAGACTTGCTCATGTCACGGTGAGTGCAATGGAATAGATTAGGAGGGACTATTATTCTGTTACTTCCAAATGAAACCCAAAACATGTAGCTTGAGTCACATAACTCATGGATTGCAAAAGTACTGTTTCTTCCCAGGATGCATTTGGACAAATACTGTCATGTGGCAGCTTCTGTGAGTTTGTGGTCCTTCATTTTTGCCTGGAAAGACACTGTCTTCTGGGTTCCTCAAGTAGCAAATGGAGAGTCCTGGCCAAACATTTCAAAGTACAGATAAAAGACCTGGACATAATCACTGCACATTTTTGTACTCTAGGAGATGAAACATCTGCATCCATTATTTGACATCCTTGGTATCATCCTCTCGCTCTATCTCTATCTTTCTCTTTCTCTGTATATGTGTGCCTCTCTCACACAAACACAAGCACACACACAAACAAACAGAAAACAAAGATATGTTGTTTATTTTTCTATGAGTTTATGTATTTGAGCAAGTGTTCCCTCCTAGACCTAACAATCAGTGGTCTTTGGTTGAGCATGATGAGGATCCTGTCTCACAGCTTCAAATGAATCTTGTGATGAGCATTGGGCTCTGCACTTTGAGCACTACAGTTATGCCAATGTGATCAACTTAGTGAAATGCACGTATTCACTTGGGTAGTTTATAAATCTATTATGTGTTCCATTCTCCAAATGTTGAGTCCCATCCACACAAGGCCATCTGAAGATATAATATAAGTAGAAATTAAGAAGTGGTTCACAGATGGTTGACAGAGCAATCTGTTGAAATATGGGGTTACTTGACCCTGTGCATTCACATGTCTTGATTCCCAGAGTTGTCAGCTAGAGATCTGTAAGTCTTGTCTGTTTGAGAGACAATTCTTGATTTCCTGCAGCAGGCAGAAACCTCTCCTACTACCTAGTAAGCCAGGGCTTTAGAGACAATTACTGGCCTCAGAATATGAAAGCCTTAATTGTAAATCAGGGATGATCTTCTATCTTGAATGCTATCAGTCTATAGACTGAGTCATATAAATCAGGAATTCTTAGGGAAGTGTGAATTCCCAGGATACATTTGAACAGATCTTGGCAAGTGGCAGCTTCTATGAGATGTTGCATGCTCTGAGTTTGTGGTGATTCATTATTTGCCTGAAAGACTCTATGTGTTCTGTTCTTCAACTAGCATTTAGAGAGGCCTGTTCACACATTTCAGTGTATAGATACAAGGCCTGAAATTGATCCCTGCACATTTTGGTCCTCCCTGATTTGACACAAGTGTATGCATTATTTAACATCCCTTGGGAGCATACTGTTGCTCTGTCTCTCTCTTTCTCTCTTTCTGTATTTGTACCTCACTCGCTAACACATGTAAGCACACAGAAACACACACTCATTATATAGAAATAAACTGATGTGTTGTGTATTTGTCTATGTGTTTCTGCATTTCAACATATGTTCCCACCTAGACCCTGCTATCAGCAGTCTGTGACTGGGCATGAGGACTTTCATGTCTCATAGCTCCAGGTGATTCTTGTGATGAGCATTGAGGTGCCAACTTTTAGCACAACAGTTATTCCAGTGTGCTCAACTTACTTCCATTCATGTATCCCCATGGAGAGTTTATAAGTCTATCAAAAGTTCCATTCTCAAAAATATTGAGTATCATTCACAAATGTCCTTGTAGTGTGATTTTGTCCTACACTGTAACAGGCACCAGGATTGAGAATTAGTATTTTGAAGATAGGGAAACATCAATATAGATTTTGGTGGGCACACCAGATAAAGTAGATCATAGGGAACTTCTTATCCAGCCAATTCAGCAGTCCTCATCTCTGTTCACACAAACATCCTTC
>NW_024434988.1:0-10145 GCF_017639785.1 Mesocricetus auratus | reverse complement strand
TTTTACAGTTGGTTCATTCACAGGGACTGTTGTTCTTCAAATTTCCCATTCACCTTCCTACAATAAATCTCACAGATTACATGCCTAAAACATGTCTCCAAGGTTGCCACCCACTAGCTTAGACAATGATTGCCAGAGATTGTACCCCCAGGTTTATTGTGTAGAATGACATTGGGATTGTAGTTTTTACATGATTCACATTTATATAAACTGGGACACTCAATCCGTGCAAACGGCATCACCTGAATCCACAGAGACCATACATACAGAAAGCTTATGGCAATCCCATTCGTTGACAGCAGAGTCAAGATGTCTCAGACTTAAAATCATTGACTCTGGTCAAAGAGTCTGACTCACAGATTTCTGAGTATGCAATAGCAACATCTTGACATGGACAATGGTACTGGACATTGAGCTGTCATTTGGACTTTGGTATCCTACAATAAATGTAATCTTACAAAGTGATGCTGACATTGTGTATTCAGACTTTTAGAGGTCATCAGACAGAAGAAGATTGTGCATCTGTCTCATTAGAGTTAAGCACCTGTCCATGTTTCCACATTCTGGTCTAAGAGATGGAATAAAACCTTGCTGAAGATAGGCAATGATGGAAAACTCAACATTTCATCGATATCTGTGAGTCCTTTAATTTTCTTAGTCCACAGTTTTACTTCTGAGGAAGGAGAACATTCATCAACAAAAGACTTTGCACTGTTGATCAAAAGAACATATTTTCTCTGATATTAGGTACACTTGACTTGGAAAATATTGAAAACTCCAGGACAAATCTATGGCTTTTGACATGGCCTGTTTAAGAGAATCCATGTCAACATATGATGGGAGATTCCATTCTGTAAATCTGTCACTTATTGGTTGTTGAATAAAGCACTGTTGGCCAATATGGAAGTAAGATGGGTGGGACTAGGAATCGAGGAGGACTCTGGGAAGGAGAAACACATGGAGTCATCATGTAACTGCCATAGGGGTAAGAAGTCCGGACCCTTATCTTCAGTAAGAGAAATAGATTAACAATTATGGAGTAAATACTTAAGTCAGAGCTATCCAGTAAGAAACAAGCAAGGCCAACAGCTATTAATATAGCATCCTGTGTGTTATTTGAAGACTGCCACTTTGTCAGAGCCCAAGCGCTGGTGGGGAAAAATGAATGTTGATGGCAGAGGAAAATGATTCTCTCTACAAACATATGTTATATTTAAAGAATGTATAGGACATTTATCTTGGGAGGGTAAAATATCGAATGAAAACATTGCATTTTAGCTTCTCTATGCCTCTTTTGCCCTTCATATTGGAATATAGAAGTCCACCATGGTTACCAGGCAACAGTTATGATCTTACATTCTGTCCCATGCTCATATATCTCCCACATGCTTAAGGAACCCCAACCCACTCAAAGGCACACATTAGGACATCACTTATTTTCTCCTAAAATTCATGCTCTTTGTGAGTTTTAATTATAGTAATTTATCTTGGAATGTGAAAAAGTTTTTTTCTGTTGGTGGGGCTGTTTAGCTTTCTTTTTAATTCTCAATGCATTCTTTAGCTGTTTCTCTATCTTGCATGCATTTTCTCCTTATTTTCTGATATTTAATTTGTGCCTCAAAATAGTGTTATATAGTCAGCAATGAAATTCTTTGGAGATACTTTTTGGATACTCCCGTGTAATTTTTTTAATTCTCCTGCTATCTATCATGTAAACTATGTATAAACTCAGGGTTTATGGGAATAAATGAAATTTAACTAACTTAAAGTTTTCAAAGAAATGTAAATATATTTTTCTCTTTTATGATGGCAATGCATTTAGACAATGCAGTTAGATTGAGGGAGATGGGAGATTACAATATTCATCCAAGAGCTATTCGGTGAATCCATGAATATGGAAAAGTAGGACAAAAACAGTAACAGGATCAATTCTTACCACCACTCTCTGAAACAAATAAATGTCACAAAAAAACAAACAACCAGAGAGAGCATGTATTTCTAGTGTACACATTTATGTTGTGATCCTCACATTGAAGTGTGGAGTTAGCAGGACATGAGAATTATAGGTTCATGCCCAACTGCACTCTAGTGAAACCTTGTCTTGTTGGAAAAAGAAAAAGTAAATGTTACAATGTGTCAAACAATTTGGTGGTATATAATCAATGCACAGAATCACCATTCTGAGAAACAGGGAAGAAAATCTAGGGATGGCTAATTTAATAATGGATTAGGATTACTGAGTGATATTTCTTTTAATGAATGATATGGTGACTTGTGGACACATTGTTGGCACACGTCTTTATTATGATCATAGAGAAATGGAAAACAAAAAATCGGAACAAGGATCACAAAATCACACAAAAACATTGCTTCTAAAATGAAAACAGGATGTGAACCTACAGACAATGTGGAGGACAAATTTTTGACACAAAAGTATGAATAAAACACAGTGGAACTACAAGATGAGGAGAAGCTTGTGAGAAGATGAGAGGGAAGCCACCAGATAGACACCATATTGTGAGGAGCCGCCCTCGCTATCGCTATTGCCGTTAGAAGATGGCGCTGACATCTGCTGTCAGTTGGAGTTAACCGTTAGAAGATGGCGCTGACATCTGCTGTCAGTTGGAGTTAACCGTTTAAGCTGTGCCTCTCCCGTGGCGTCATCTGGGGTGATGTGCAAACCACCAATCCCGGCTCTACACGTCTCACTCGGAGCTCCTAGGCTTATATAAGGGGCTGGGTTTCTTAGCTTGGGGTCTCCCTCTAAGAAGCTGATCATCTATCTCTCAAGATGCATTAAAGCTTTACTGCAGAAGGATCCGAGGGTTCTGCGTCGTTCTTGCTGGCGAGACGGTAGCGCGGGACACCATATAACCTATGAAGAAGTAACTTTTCTGGAAATTCTCAACTAAGACAAAATCACACGGAAATAGTTACATTATTCAAAATGGGTTAGTAATTATGAGAGAGATAGCCAACAAGTATCCTGAGCAATTGACCAACTGTTTCTAGTCAATATAATCCTCTGTGTGTTTATTTTGTGCTGTAGGACAGTGGGACCATGTGGGACAGAAACTCCATCCACATATCATATCACTTTGCAGTCTTTGAATTAATTTTCCTGAGAAAAGATTTTTATACAGTACAATATTTTCAAGCCTCCTCACAAAACTGCTTAGCTGGATCTTTAAGAAACACTCATATCCACCCAAGGTTATTCCCTGAAATCACCAAAGGACTTAGTTAGAGTCATCATCGGACTGGCTTGTTTATTCCTAATCCTTAAAAAATCCTCTAGGCATTGAACTGAGATGTACACTGTGATGGCAAGATTTCTCCAATTGTCTGTATATATTAATATGGATAAAAGGGACTGTGTAGCAAGGCTTGATCTCTGCTCAGATATGCATGGCATGTCAGTGCCATGCTTTACACATAGCCATCAATAAGGGGTCCAAGAGCTCCCACTTGTTTTTATGGATTAAACGGTCCCAGTCATAACTCATTTGATCCTCAGTATTCTCTCGCTGTCACTGGATTCCAGGAGTTCAGTTCAGTTATTAGCTTGCATGTCTGCCTCTGCTTCCATCGCTGGATAAAGGTTCTGTTTCCCTTACCCTCTGGCAGTAGGATTGTATGCTTGCACTGCCTTATTTATGTCTAAAATCCACATATAAGTGAGTACATACCATGTTTCACTATTTGTGACTGGGTTACCTCACTCAGGATGATTTCTTCTATTTGCATCCACTTGCCTGCAAATTTTAAGATTCCATTTTTTCCTGCTGAGTATTACTCCATTGTGTAAATGTACCACATTTTGTCTATCCAAACTGTCAGTTGAGGGGCATCAGAGTTGCTTCCAGTTTCTGGCTATTACAAATAATGCTGCTATGAACAGAGTGGGACAGATGTTCTTGTTTTTTGAATGTGCATATTTTGGGTACATGCCTAAGAGTGGAATTTCTGGTACTTGTGGGAGATTGATTCCAATTTTCCTGAGGAATCTCCATAATGATTTCCAAAGTGGCTGTATGCATTAGCAATCCAAACAGCAGTGGTGGAGTGTTCCCCTTTTGATATATCCTCTCCAGAATAAACTGTCTTTGCTGTTTTTTATTTTAGCCATTATGACAGGAATAAGATGTTATCTCAGAGTTGTTTTTAGGCCAAGATTCTTGAGTTATAACAGTAACATCTTTTTCTGTGTCCACCAAGGCAACCAGCATAATGTTATTCATCCGTACACTTAATTTTGGTCTTTGATCATTTATAGAAGTCTGTTTTTTTATTTACCCCAGTAATGATTGCTTCATGCTCAGTAGCTAATCTATCATCCAGAGTGGTATTATTATTTACCATAGACAGTGAATCTTCTAATCGTCCTGGGAAAGAGTGTCCTCCAGAGCGACTTGGAATGGCCATCCCATTTTTGACATGGGAGACTTAGAGAGGTCTCCCAAGGAATAAACCAATTTTAAAGGGTTACCTTACTTTTCTGTGGTTGACCTACATTTATTCGTCCACTATTGGCCTTTGCCACATCTACATAATCCAAAAGGCTGAGGCCTTCTCTTTGAATCACTCCTAGGAGGAGGATTATCTCTAGGATTGTGTTGCCTAAAATTTCTTCTCAAATGTCCTATTCTACTAGAGTTAAAACATCTGGTATTTGTTGTCTGTTTAAACTTTGTGGACAAGTTTGTATGTCCTCACAGTTAAGTCATTTGGTATCTGGGTGCCTCTTTATACCCTTATAAGTTGCCTGTCCTACCCATCCTTCTGTACCTTGAACTTTATACTAAATATTTGCTTTGTGCAAGACCCATTTTTCACCGGGCTGTGGTGGCACATGCCTTTAATCACAGCACTGGGGAGACAGAGGCAGGCACATCTCTGTGAGTTCGAGGCTGGGCTGGACCAACAGCCTGCAAAACAATACAGAGAAACCCTGTCTCATAAAAACCAAAGAAAAAAAAAGACCCATTTTTCTAATGGTGCTGATCTTATTTTAATGACAAAAGCACCTGTTTGCATTGTGGATTTATATCCTTGTTAGCTAAAGTATCCTAGATTCTGAGTCAGTTACCTGAAATTCCACTGCTCTCGAAAGTCTATCCAAAAATTCAGTGAAACTTTCTCTTGGACCCTTTGCTCCCTTGGTATAATGTTCTATCTTCTCTCCTGGTTCATGAACCTTATTCAAAGAATTCAGAGCTTCTCTACAGCATAAAGACAAGATTTGTTCATCATTTTCAGCCTCAGCCTGTAGGTTAGCATAAGCACTTTTACCAAAAATTTATCTTGGGGAGCTTCATAACCTTTCTTTAGGCCATGGACCTCGAGGGCTTTGAATTCCTCCCTCCTTGATGTCCTTCATTGTATTTGAGATGAATTGTCTATCACAACTGAAATCAAGTGACTCCAGTTCTTTGGGTCAAATTACTGGTAATTTCCCAAGAGTTCAGAAGTTCCCAGAAGTAAGGGGTTTGGATTCAATAAGAAACAGTGGCCTTCTTTATTCCCCTGAGGTATTTTACATGTATGGGTTCCAATTGGTAAGCAATAGAACCATTAGTGTGCCTTTACATTTGAGTTTTTTAAGTAATAGATACTGAGGCAGCCCGCAGGAGATTGAATAACAACCTTAGGAAGATAACCTAGGGGTATTATAGTTGTAGGTATATTTTTGCCATTGCCTGCTACTAGGTCTATTGTATCAGATTGTAAGTAATCTAAGACTTGCAGTCTTGTGAGCAACATTTCTCTGAGCGATTGAATTTCCTGGGTCAAAAAGGTTTCTAAGGCATTCATAGAGTCTGTCTGCTACTTGGATTAATCATTTATATACAATTTCAAGCATTTAATACTCTCATCCTTAGATATATGAATGGCATGCAAGTTTCCTGTTAGCTGTCCATTATTTACAGACATGGAATGAATTGTTACTGCCAGCCTAAAAACTCCCTCCTAAATCGATTCTATTTTGGCCATAAGGGCATTGGACATGGAATCGTTTTCTTGTAAGTTATTATGTTTTTGTCCCAAGTTATCTACTTTGTTAGACATTTCCCCATGCATATGAAGATTTTGAAATTTGACTCTAATTATTCAATCATTTAGAAATTTGCCCATTATTCACTCTGTTATTAATTCATCTCTTCCATGCATATATATATATATATTATGAAGCTAATAATTACAATCATCATATATATTATATATAAAATCATTAGAATCAGACAAAAATTCATTTGGAGCATGTCATGTTGTTCTCCCAGTATGTTGTCCATGATATAGGCAATGAGATCCTTAATGTTCTGCATCATTACGTTTTCTGCTATGAGTTAAAGTGGGTAATTGTATCACCAAGTTAAGATTGCCAACTCATTTCCAATTAATTCAGGTTGGGGAAATATTTTAAGCAGGTGGCAGAGGTGTACCGCCAAACACAGCTCTGCAGAATTTCAACCTGTAGTTATTATCCTTGAGCACGAGACGGTGTAGGTGAATTGCCAAATACAGCTCTGCCAAAAAATCTTGGTATTTTTCCAAACAGTAACTGGAAGATTCTAAGTATCTTGTACAGAAATTAGCAAGCATGTTTGGAGTGGGAAAATCCTGTGCACATAGGGAGACCTGTGGCTAGAAAACTGCTGCAAATAATTAGGGAAAGAAAACGGAACACATTCCCAGTGATGTGCACTGGCAGAGGAAGCAATGGGAAGTCGAGGGATACTGCAGCATACACAGCAGCAGCAGCGGTGACATGGCCAGGGGCAGCAAATGAGTTGGGAATCTCCCAGATGCTCCATGGCATGAGTTTCCTGCAATATTTGGTCAGCTGTTGTCACAGCTGCTGGTGCTAAGGACAGCTTCAGCTGGTCGGTGAAGTCAGAGCAGCCTTTGATGGGACAGGCAGGCTGGGCAGCCATTGTGTTGGGGATGCCTAAGAGACTTGGTGATTCAGGTTTTAGGGGTTGAGCTAGCTGAGTGGTGGCAGCAGCAGCAGTTAAGAAAGTCAGAGTTATGTATGAGAAGCGCTCTATGGTCTCTGAAAATTATTCAAGACCAATGAGAGACCGAGAGCACACTCCTGTCCCTCTTTTATCTCTGATTGATCCCATGTACCTGTAGCCACTTCCCAATGGAGTATCATCTGCAGCTGGTACATGATCTCTCCCTACACCATGCCTTAAGCAAATTTGTAGGTTTAGCTTCCTATCTCGTGTACAAATGAACAGTGAAGTCCCACATGATTAAAAAATGTTTAGCTATTGGAGGATACCAGATTGTTTTGTAAGCCACAAGGCAGTATGTTTTTGATGTATTAAATGCTCCTTATTTAACTGGTATAAAGAATCATTCAGTCTGTTTCCTGTCTTTCCCCTCCACCTTCCTGTAGAAAGAAGAGTTCACTGGAGCCCTCCAACACACCTTTCCCTCGTTGACATGCAGCGGCCAGACCCTTCCCACTAGCAATGCCCCCAGAGGAATCTGGAGGCAGAAAAGTGCATCCAGCATTGGCTTCCATTACTTTCTCAACCCTCCTCCTCCTGGTAGTTAGGTTAGTGCTGGTGGCTACCCATATTCATCTTTCCCTCTTTGGGTCCAGTGTGTTGTGGCACCCGATCATTCCTGTCACAAAATCCCAAAGTGGGACCTGGAGGCACATCAAGGTATCAACAAAGACTACCATTCCTATCATGTTCCTCCACACTCCATCACAGAGTTGAGTTCCTGTGCATCCTCAAGCCCAACATTCACACTTCGAATCCCATTACTGGTAGCACCAGAAATTTCCTGCCACAGAATACCTGAGAGGGTCGTGCTGGAAGAAAAAATCATACAGCATAGACAGCCATTCCTGTATTGCACCTTCACCCTGCAGGAAAGAGGAGAGGAGAGACCCTTGGACCCATAACCAACAGGTGAATGACAGACACCACCTATACCCTTTTGTAGAAGGGATAGAAATATTAAAAATGAGAACAAATTCAACAACAGAAAGTCTATTATAGCACTAAGACAAGCAAGACCTGAATATTTGAACCCAGATGAAGCAGAACAGAATGACCTTAAATACAACACCATGAAAATGATAGAGGCCCACAAAGAGGATATGAGAAAATTCCTTAAAGGAAATAAAAAACAAAAATGCAAGAAATCAACAAACCTCATATAGAATGTGAGAAAACACAAGAAAAAAGCATTCACAGAGATGAATGAAATAATTTGAAAAGTTCAAAACCTGAAAACTTAAATAGAGAAAGTAATGAAAACAAAACCAAGTAGGTAAATCATCAGGACCTGCAGATTGAAGCGTAACCAACAGAATACAAGAGATGCAAGAAAGAACCTCAGGTTCTGAAAATAATCTAGATTAAATAGATGCATTAACCAAAGAAAATCTTATGTCCAACATATCATTAATACAAAATACACATGAAATATGGGACACCAGGACAAGACCAATAATAACAGTTAGATAGGAAGGCAAAGAAGCCCAGAAAAATGGTGAATAAAACACGTTCAAAAATCATAGAAGAAACCTTTCCAAACCTAAAGAATGATATGTCTATGTAAGTACAAATATCCTACAAAATGAAATACAGTGTGCCAAAACATTTCCACTCACCATGAAAAACTCAAAATACCAGTTTCTTCAGAAGCCCACAGTGGCTTTTTTAAGATATCTTATTTTTCAGGGCATTAGTGATGCTCATCTTTAATCACAGCACTTGGGAGTCAGACGCATGTGGATTTCTGTGAGACTGAAGCCAGCATATTTTATAGAACAAGTTCCATAACAGACACCAAAGAAATACAGAGAAACCCTCTATCCAAAGCAAAAAGAGTATATCCTTTTCATTACTCTGCTACTGCATCCCTCCATGGCTAGGTCATCTCATTCCCTCCTGTTTTCATTCCTAAACCCACACTTACCATCCACCACACTCTATGTTTGCACTGAAGATGTGATCTAAATTATCATACCAGGGAGATCAATGTTTCCTTCTCAGGTTCCTTGTTGTTATCTCGCTTCTAAGGATCTATGGACACTAGTCTGGTTGTCCTTTGCTCTGCAGCTAATATCGACTTAAAAGTGACAAAATAGAATGTTGCTATTTCTTTGTCTGTTTTACCTCACTTAGGCTATTTTTTCCTAGTTCAATCCATTTGCCTGAAAATTTTCTAAGGACATCATTATGTTATCACAGGGGAGTCCTTCACTGAGGAAAAGTGCCACAGTTTTCTTTTCCATTCTTTGGTTGAGAGGAATCAGTATGGTCCCATGTACTGACTATTATGAATAATGCCACTATGAACAATTTAAGCAAATGCACTTGTGGGATGATTGACTGTCTTTTGGTAAATGCCCAAGAATGGTATTAAATGGATGATGAGACAGATATGGATCTATTTGCAATGTTTTTCATGTTAACCTCCAGTTATGGCAGCACAATTAATGAGGTTTTCCTTTTTCTATTGTAACATTTTTGACAACAAAATCTGGTGTTACTAGTGGTGATAATTGATATCAATGTCTTAGATTCAATTCATTTGATCCACATGTATGTTTTTAATGCCCTCCATTTGTTTGAGACAATTATGAAGCTTCAACTATCAGAGGAGCCCTTGAAAGCAGGGTGATGATACACACATAACTTATTAGCCATCATGTTGGAGGCTAGTCATTAGTGGGAGATGTCACGCTCAGTGACAATAAGATAAAGATATAACCCTATTACAAGTCCTAGCTTGTTGGAGATCATTTTCTATGGTGGTTTGCAATGGTCATTCTTAACAAATGGGAGAGGAACAACACCCTGCCTGAAACTAATGATCCTGATTATATTGACTCGTCATGGGAGGCAGAACTAAGTTTGGAATGTAAAATAGAATAAAATAGAGAAAATTGAAAAATTACAGTTCACAAAAACTAATATGGGCACCAAAAACATTCACACTACAACAATCTACAACCTGTCCCCAACAATCTTTCATCAATATCATAATTCACAATACACTAAGCCTAACTTTAAAGGTCACACTCTCAAATATGTTTAAAACATCCAAAATACAAATGTCTTCTTAGTTTCATTCTTAGTTCATACAATCTCTTTTCTGTAATCACCTGTAAG
>NW_024434987.1:0-49908 GCF_017639785.1 Mesocricetus auratus | reverse complement strand
ACATCAATTAGCAGTTAAGAAAATGGCCCCACACACATAGTTTCAGGCCAATCTGATGGAGTAAATTCCTCAGTCACGATTTCCTCTTCCCAGATTTGTGCCAGGTTGACAGAAATTAACCAGTACACAAGTCTTACTTGACAGGTACCATTTGTGAATTGGTTTCTTCCTGTTACAACTCACTAAAATTGCTGGAAAGGACAGTACTGTATTAATAAAAGAAGGCGGCATCTGGAGAGATGGCTCAAGGGTTAAGAGCACTGGCTGTTCTTCCAGAGGACCCAGGTTTGGTCCAGCCTCACCTGGTGGCTGAAAAACACCTGTAACTCCATCCCAGGAGATGCAGCACCCTCTTCTGACCTCCGTGATCATCAGGAATACAAGAGGTGCGCAGAGACACATGCTGACAAAAAACCCTTAACTCTAAAATTAAAAAAAATTAGTAATAAAAGAAATCATACTGTTGGTGTTAGCTGTTATTGGACATTCTACTGGATACTTTGAATTAGCCCACATGGAAACAAAATTACAAAAGAGTTTTCTTTTTGGGAAGTCAATGTATTTAAAAAATCTCTTAATAATGTATTGAAAGATGATGAAGAAGGGAGAAAAAATAATGAAACCAAATTTTATTTGGAAAATCATGAAATGTAATTCTTGTAAACTAATACTTAAAGTAATTCTGTCTGAATGTACCGTCTATGTTCTAGACATTAGATGATGGCTGGATTTTTCAATACACCTACCATACATATTTTTTTTAATTAAATGTGACCACACTTAGAAAATCACTGTATGATTTATTCTTACATCTAAGATAGATGCTTTAAATTAATGTATTCATTATACAACAAAAAGTTTTCATGTCATTTATTTTTACAAAGTAATTGCTAAGGTATTCAAACTAAAAGGTCCTAGGACCTTTTATACTTGTATAATGTACCAATACAGTGAAGTGCTATAAGTTTTTAGCCTTTCCCTTACTAATAGGTATTTATATTGTTTCTGGTTTTTCCCCATGTATTTGAGAAAGTACATGTAAAGGAGCCACTGTTTCGATGGCATACATTTTTATATTAAAAATAATTCAAAAAATTATCTTCTATGAGCACTTACCAAAATCAGACACCTTGATACACTAAGGCTGGGCATCCACTGGAGGAACACTCATTCTGCTTCTTGTCCTCCATTCCAGGGTCTCCAAACTTGTTCTCTCCTCTCAACCAACCCTTAGCCCCTAGGGTCTCTTCCTCTTGATGTAAACCCAGGATCCCTCATGTCCTTCTCCACCATCCCTCTCAGCCTTCTCCTCTGGCCTATCTCCTGACTTGTAGACCTTGGCAAGAATTCAAGGACTCACCAGATTCAGCACATTTATAAGGGATACAGCAACCCCCCAAAATTGAATACCCACCCTACAAAAACAAGTTATCTACACAAATGAAGTACCTCAAACATTTAACTCCAGATACCAACCCCAGCACAAAAACACAAACATGAATAAACAAGACAATATGTCTCTTCCAAAACCAGAAACTATGCTTTGTTAGATCCTAATGAAAGCAATTTAGTAGAAGCAGAGGCCAAGGGCTTACACTGTTATGTCATAAGACAAGGACTTATTTTATAAAATATCAATTATGAATATGTTCAAGGCTTTAAAAACATATAAATAAATGACTTAATGAAGATCACAAACTGTTAATTGAATTAAATAATAAAAACGACTCAAGACACAAAAGTAGAATTTAACAGTGAAATAGAACTTAAGGAAACCCAAACTGAAATACAACAGAATTAAAAAATCAGTATGCCAAACAAAAACTCAGATGTACACTTCATAAACAGATTAAAATACATGGAAGATAGAATTTAGGTCATGAAGGCAAGGTACAGGAAATACACAACTCAGTCAAAGAATGTATTAAATCTAAAAAATATAGGAACAAAACTTCTACAAACTCTGGGACACTATAAGAAGGCCAAACGTATGAATAATAGGTATAGAGCAAAGAGAATAAACTGATGTTGAAACAGAAAATGTATATAATAAAATTGCAGAAGAAAAATTTCCCAATCTAAAGAATGAAATGCCTGTCAAGGTACAAGAAGTGGGCACAACTCCAAATAGTACCAGAAAAGAAGCTCCCACTGACACAGAATAATCAAACCACTAAATGTGCAAAACAAAGAAAGAATATTTAAAACTGTATGGGAAAAAGACCGAGTCATATGTACAGGTAGACCTGTTAGAATATTACCTGACTTTTTATTGGAGACTCTAAAAGTCAAAAGAGCATGGGAAGATGTTCTACAATTTCTAAGAGACCAAAACTATTATACTCAGCAAAACTATCAATTGCAATCAACAGAGAAAGAAAGTCTTTTTGTATGTTTTTGTATTTTTTGTTTGATTGTTTTCAAAACAGGGTTTCTCTGTGACTTTGGAGGCTGTCCTGGAACTAGCTCTTGTAGATCATGCTGGTCTCAAACTCATAGAAATCCACCTGCCTCTACCTCCTGTGTGTTGGATAAAAGCATGCATCACCATCACCCTGCAAAGGAAAAACTTTTAATAATAAAAATTTAGGCCATTTATGTCCACCAACCCAGCTGTATATAAGGCACTAGTCTGAGAAGGCAATTAACTATGTTCAAAACATTACAACGAATAAATTATCACAAACAGTAATTAAAAACATTGGAGGGACCCACAACAACAAAGTAATGGAAATTAATTAACACTTCTCATTAATAACTCATTGTCTTAGTTTGCTAACAAAAAAGACATAGACTAAAACTAATGATTAGAAAATGTGTTGCATCTTTTTGCTGTATCCAAGAAACATACCCCACCACCAAGTACAGATGTCATCTAAGGGTAAAAAGATGGGGAAAATATTCTATGCAAATGGAACCAAGAAGCAAGTAGGTGTAGCTAATACCTGATAAGTCAGACTTCAACCAAACTAATTTAGATAGAGAAGGATACTTCATACTCATGAATAAAACCACCAAGAGGATATTCTTCTTTCAAACATTTAGGCACCAAACAAAAGAACATTCAAGTTCATAAATTATACACTATTATAGCCAAAATCACATGTTGACACTAACACAGTGTATGGATGTTACCAATGCCTCAATATCACCAATAAACAGGTCATTCCAACAGAAAATTAAACAGAGAAATGCTGAGTTAAATCATAAATCAATTAGACCTACAGAACATTCTACCCAATAACTAAAGAATTTACAACTCAGTAGTCCTTGGAAATCTTCCCAAACCCATCACATTTTGATACAGAAAACACAACAGATACAAAAAAGGAAATGTCGTCCTGCATCCATGAATACTATGGATTAAAGCTGCATATCAAAAACAATAGAAATATAAGAAAGTATACAAACTCATGAAAACTGAACGATTCACTAGTAAAGGAAATTTAGGTCAAGACAGAATTCAAGAAGGAAACCAAAAACCAGAATTGAATGAAAGTGCAAACACAATATACCCAAACCTAGAAGACACAGAAGCCATTTCTTAGAGGCAAGTTCATAGCACAGCATGCTTATATAAAAATGGAGAAATCCCATATTAATAACTTAATTACACACTTGAAAATTCTAGAAAATCAAGAAGAAATAATATGCAAAATAGAATAGATGCGAATAAGTAATCAAATTTAGGGTTGAACTAAATTAAATAGAAACAAAAAATACAAGAATCAATGAAACAAAGAATTGGTTCTTGGAAAAAAATCAAGATTGACAAGACTTTATCAAATTAACCAAAAGATCCAATTTAATAAAATTAGAAATGAAAAGGGAAACAATGCATCAGATACTGAGGAAATTCAGAGAATCATAAGAACAAATGTGTATTTCACCAAACTGGGAAGCTGAAAAGAAATGGATTAATTTCTTGATATATATGACTTACCAAAGTTAAATCAAGATGAAACAAACAATTTAAACAGACCCACAAACTCTAATGAAACAGAAGCAATAATTTAAAATCTCCCAACCAAAAAAAAACCCAGGGACAGATGGATTCAGTGTGGAAAACTACCAGACCTTCAAAGAAGAATGGTTGTCAATACTCCTCAAATTATTTCACAAAACAGAAACTGAAGAAATATTTTTGTAATTATTTTACAAAGCCATTTTGACTCTGACACAAAAACATACAGAAAGCAACCAACAAAAAATAAAATTATAGATGACTATACCTAAGGACATAGATGTGAAACATCTCAATAAAATACATGTAAACCAAGTTCAAGAACACATAAAAATTATCTGCCTTATTAACTTTCTGCCTTATTATGTTTCCTCCTTACCAGAGATACATGGATAGCTTAACATGTAAATAAAAAATGTGATTCACCACATAAACAGACTAAAGACAAAAACATGTTCATCTCATTTGATGCAGAAAAGACCATTGAAAAGAAACAAAAGCCCATCATGCTAAAGTCCTAGACAGACTAGGGATACAAGGGACATACTTCAGTGTAATACTGGCATTTAACAGCGGGCCCACATCCAGCACCAATCTTTACAGAGAAACTCAAAGCATTTCTACTAAAATAAGTAACAACACAATGATGTCTGCTCTGTCCCACGGGTCAGAGCCTTCAGGCAGGCAGTAAATCCATGAGGAGGGGAAACATGCGAGTGGGGATCCCAGGACCACTGAAACTACAGGCTTGTGTATCTGGCTGTATAGGCACCGATCCCCTGCATGCAATTTTGAGGAGTGTGTTTCTCTCGCTGCCTCTCGTTCTCGTTCTCGGTCTCTGTCTCTGTCTCTGTGTGTGTGTGTGTGTGTGTGTGCGTGTGCGCTTGTGTGTACACACAATCCCAGTGGTGCTTTCTGGTGCTCCCCCAGGGCCGGGTATTGTGTGTGGCTGTGCCAGATCCAGGTGGGATGGGATGCGAGATATCAACAGCTGTTGGTGGCTTCTTGAGCCTAACATGAGGGTCCAAGGCCTAGGCGTAGGGATGGAGTCAGTTGAGCCAAGATGGTCCTAGAGTCAGGAGCATGGAACCTCCCTCCGGGTTCCAGGACAAGAGGAATTCACCGGCCGGGCACTGTTGCACTAAGGCGGCACAACTATGAGGGAAATTGTTCAGCCAGAGCCAAGAGAGGTCTGTGCTGTGGGTTTCCCATGCCACCGGAAGGTGTCCTTAATTTATGCCATTCCAGGAAAAGAACACAAACGCTGGATGTGAGCTGCTCTGATAGGATTTATTTTCAGCTTCATATTCTGGTTCTCCTCTGCTCTATTTTGGTATTAGCTAAGCTGAAGGGGAGGGGAAGGTACAAAGGGGGCAGTCAGAGAACCTGTTCCCAGATTCCACACTCCACAATCCTGCACCTTTCAATCAGAGATTAGCTCTTGTTCTTAAATAACCAGTAACATACATCAATGACCAATGTATGAACTGAATTAAGTCAAATATCAGTTAAATGTATTAATGTAATGGGTTATAATGTTGATGATTATGATGCTGATACTACACATAGCATTGTTAACCATAATCATGGTAGCTTGAGTTGACTCAGTTACAGCCAGGATCCCACCAGACTGAGATATCAATCCTTACCACTTTTTGGTTGTGATGAGTATAATCTGTACATTGAGGCAGCCTATACCATTATCAAACTGTGGTTGATTGAATATGAGTGTCCCCAGTGTCTCAGATGCTGAATATCAAGGCTCAGGTGGTGATGCTCTTTGAGGAGGTTTAAGTTGCAAAGCTTTGCTGGAGGCAGATGTCACTGGGGTGGGCTTAAGTTTACAAACCCTCCATCAATTGAAGTTTGCTCTCTCTGCTTCCTACTTGCAGTTCAAGATGTGAATTCTCAACTTCCTGTACCTGCTGCCACACCTCAGCCACAGCAGGATGCACTAGTCTCCCCCTGGAAACCAAAACCATGTAAACTCTTCCTTCTATAAGTTGCCTTGGTCCTGATGTTTTATCACAGCAACAGAAAAGAATCAGATACAACGACCTCTGCTTAGTGTTAAAATCATTTACCTATAAACTCCACTCTGGTTCATTTCTAACTATCTTGCTGGTAGAATATATCCCTGTGTAGTGTGTTAAGTCCATTATAAGCACAGCCACTTGACTCTTAATGTGCTTTTACCATTTCAAATTTTTAAATGAAAAATATGGATCTTTAAATTTCACAGAGTTCAGGGACTTCAGGATTTGTAGCTTGAGAATGTACCACAGATAATTCCTAAAAGTAGGAAGTGACAGAGTGACAGACATATGTCTGAAAACTATTTTTCTTCCTGTAGTCCTGGGCATCGATGACAGGGCCTCTCTCACACATGCTAGGCTAGGGCTGCAACACTCGCATATTTCTCAAAGTTATCAGGCAGCCCTGTGCCAGGCAGCTGCTCAAGAGCAGCAAGGGTGTTACCTAGGGTTTTTCAGAGCTAAGTCTCCGAGGTTTCTTCCCTTTCCAGTTGTTAAATGGGTTCTTTGCTCCATTCTGCAGGAAGAAGCATGTCTGTGGCCTGCTTTGATCCTGAGTGTTTGGCAAGGATAAACCACAGCTGTCAGGTTTGAATACAGTAAGTCTACATTGAATGGTAGACTGATCCAAGTAAGTGAGCTGGTGAGTATTCACTGTAGATAGATGTGAATTTGGGAAACACTAGGAGATTGATGAGGTACAACTGAGTGTGTTTCCTGTGGTGACTCTTCTATGGAGGATTCACTGTTGAAGTAACATCCACACTGGATGTGCACTGTACTATCCCATTGGTCTGAGCTCTGGATAGAATCACAGAGGAAAGCCAGACAAGCACCTGATTCTTTTCTGCTTCCTTACTCAACATGGAATGAGCTGCTCAATTGGACCTTGCCCTCCTTGTCATCATGACTGAGGGACAACTCAGTTTTCCTCACTGTACTGCTGGCAAGTGCTTAATCACAGAAATAATGATGCCAACTTTAACAATAATGGCAACTGGAGAGATAACTGAGCCTCTCAGCTCATGAGCAGAGTAATACAGTCTCTGTATTATACTTTAGGTAGTACAAAGTTTATACTGAAAATGTCTGGTTTTCACTGTGTATGTTTAAAATAATAATCTTTTGTATTATTTCCTTGTTGTCAATTTGTGATGTTTTCATTTTTAGCTTTTTCACTGATAAAGATAAAAGATTCAGTTTGTATTCATTATTCATTATTATGACTCAGCAGTCCCTTATTATCTCTACTGAGATCTCATGGAGGTCCAGTCTTTTCCACATAATAATCTATGACCTGTAAGAGCAATTCCCCTCTCTGTTTGTGTATGGACACACACTTTTTCACCATCTTAAATTTCCTGTACAATCTTGTTTCAGCTAGTTCACTGTTCCTGCTGTGGAGGACTGGCACATTCTTGACTTCCTGTTTCACCAGGAAGATTGATACAAAACCACTCATGACTCATGATAAAGGGCTCTCAGCCGACTTTCTAAACAACTACATACCTCCATCCTTTCTTGACCTACACAGACCTTACTGAAGTTCAACCCCCAAGCTGTGATATGGACTCTCTGATGTCTGGACACTTATGTTACCTAGCTGAGGCCTGCAGGATTTTTCCTCCTATGAAAAATGGCATGGTGATTGATGGGTGGGATCACTTCATTCCTAGGAAGCTATAGTGAGCAGATATGCGACCTCCAGAAGTTCTGGACACCCTGACTGGACCCACTGGAAAGACAAGTCCCTTAGATATCCAAGATGACATATTTGGGGCATCAATAGGTTGGAGTCACCATTGGAATTGTCCTTAGAGAGCCAGAGAAGCATGGTAAGTACTGTTAGCTTGTTGGTGGGCCATAACCATAAACACTGGAGGAAATATAACTAAAACCTTGACATTGTAACTCACAGACTGTCCCCAACATTGAGGAAAAGTGAGGCAATATTTCATGAAAATCAGCATGGTTTAAGCATCAACAGTAGCACGAAACACTCCTGAGAAACCCAGACGCTCACTCTTCAAATAGTGTACTAAATATGGGCAATGGTGGTTATGTGTCCAGTTTGCACTCATGAGAATCAGGCATCTCATGACATTAAAATTTGTCCTCATCAGACCCTAAAATGGTACTGCTTCCTAGTGTAAGGAGAATGAAACAAAAGCAGAAACCTGTTTGAAGGACACCAGGGCAGCCTGACCACTAAGAACATCGCCCAAGCTGCTAGGAACACAGTAAATGACAGCTAGCCTCAATTCTCTGTATTTCTAGCAACACTCTCAGGCATTCTCCTGGTCTTTGTGAAATCAGGGGACTTTGCCCCGCTTCTCTCCAGTATGGTCTCATGTATCTGCTTGGGGATATTGCTAACCCATGTACAATCATGCTGAGTGGACATCATAACCTTAATTAAGACAATGAAAATCAATCACTAATGATTGATTAAAACTGATACTTCACTCAATGTCGAAAAGAGCCAGAAGAGTAAAGAGGCTATTTCTCGGGGGAGGGGAAGCTGATTGTGATGGTGGGAATGGAGCATGGTTGAAATCAGGATGTGACTCTGTGGAGAAATACAGAACTGGTGCTGTCTGTAGAATTGATATAGATGGGAAACGAGGAGAAAGGGTGGCAGGCCATTCCCCAGGGAGGTAGACCCATTGACGGAAGGTGGGATAAGTGAAAGTTGCACTGTGTCTACTGACATGGTGAGACACACAGGATCCACAGCAGCTAACAGGTGTGCTGGCTGGAAAGCTGCTCTCACATCTAGTTCCAACAGCAGAGATGTCACGGAATCTTCTGGTGGTGTTTGTACTCTCTGGCTCTGGTGCACAAGTTGGTTCTGGTGCCAGAGTAGCTGGCATCACTCCTGGTTAATGTACTTCAAGGTCTGGATCTTCGAATGCATGCCTCCTCGGATTGATGGATGCAGGCAGATGTGTTGCTGATGTGGGCATCTCTAGAAGGGGAAACAGCAGTGGAGATTCAGCAGGAGACAACATGCCCAGGATGAGACCTCCTTCTCAGCCTTTCCAAACAAGAGGAACCCCTGTCTGCCTTGAATCCCAGACCCTGTCCTCCAAAAGAATGTGTGCCCAGGCTATTGTCCAATGACAGTTACTGCAAAGAGGAGTCTTTCAAGCCTCCACCAGCACACCAGGTACTGAACATACCTCACGGGGTGTCAAGCACCTACCTGAGGTTTCTTCATCCTTGGCCTCTGATTCAGTGGCCTCTTCTTCCTCCAAATGGGTCAGGTCAGGAGCATATGGACACAAACAGTAAGATCTGAGTAGGGCATGTTCACGACCAAGAAGTTCTTCAGCTGTTTCACAATGTTCAGGGCTGAAGACTGGCAAAATTCCTCAAGTTTCTTGTCCATTCATGTATCCAGAAAAGTATAGATGGTCCTAGAGAAGGGGAAGGACAACAGTGTTATTTGTGTAGAATTTCCCCAACTCTCTCATGGCTATGTACAGTGTGGACTACAAGACAGAATATGTTCAGCCCTTATGCACATGAGTACATTGAGTGCGACTCCCAGGTCCTTGTGTGCAGGGAAGTCCACACAGCATTTCTCAGGCTCTTAGGAAGGACAACTGACCAAGCTTGCCTGGCATGGGCTGAGATGAGGGTAAGTCTCATATGGGCACCCTAGTCCAAAGGTTTTCCACATCTCCCTACTTGGAAGGACCCTGCCCATGCAATTCTTCTCACTCTGCAGGGAATGCTTAGAAATCAGTGTGGGAGCAGAAGGAGTGAGACACCCAAACATTGGCCATCCCTTACTCTTGACATCCAAATGACCCCTCTCTGCAGAGGCAAGCAACTTGTTCTTGTTGTAAAGCCTACTTACTTCTTTATTTGATCATCCTCTTCACAAAAAAGGCACAAGTGTGCATACCTAGAGGAGACCAGGAAGGATGTCACATGTAAAGTCCTAAGTCCCTTAACTAAAAGACATATAGGGGCCAGGCTCATTCCTGGAAAGGAAAGAAAGTATAGTTCTATCTATTCTCAGGATTATTAATTCACCTGCATACAGTAGGTTCTTCAGATATGTTTGTGCAATGGATGAACACAAACATCTCTAAAAAGATATCTCATGGTGCAGAGGGTCCCTTAAATTATCCTCCACGGGTCTCCACTAGGGACACATTATGAGTACTCAATTCAGTACTTCAATATGAGTTCTAGGACCTCCTTTACAAATGGGGAAAGTGCTTTGACCAAGGCATCAGGAGACACCCAGATTCATTGGGTTGTCAGCTCTAGACACTTCAGTCCCAAGAGCCAAACGTACAGGAAGCCTTTCCTGACTCTGTGCCACTAGGTCCTGACAATACTCTAGAAAACAGGCTTATTGAGAGGCAGGGAGCTTCCCAGAACCAACAGGAGGATTGGATGTTTCTGGGCTTGTGGTGGGCACTCAGCGCTCCAACAGCAGGTCCAGCACCTTCTAGGTGGTGGCAAACCTTTGGTAGATACACAGGAAGGCTGGGACAAAGAAGGGGTCCCCACCCTGCAGGGAAGGCACCAGGTGGTTCACCAGTCTTGCCACCATAACTGCGCTGATGTGGGACTCTCTACAGGGCTCCTCCTGGGCCTTTGGGTCAGAGACCTCAACCTGAGGAGAGATCACAGTGGATGAGGACTGCAATGTTCTAATTGGTTATTATCATTCCAACTTTTCCTGAAACATTACACTGCTAAACACACAGAGCAAATTGTGGTGAAATTCTGGTCTTTGCAGTGAAGGGCCCGGCTGCCCTTGGTCAGATTTGTTTCCTTCCTGCCAAATGGCCAGAACCATTGGAGGCAATTGTGGACTCGGTGTTCCCAGACACCACCACGGCTTTCACTCTTAATGCAATGCAATGAAATCTTGAAATTTGAAGGCAAATGGATGGAATTATAAGAAACCATGCTGAGAGAGGTAACAGATCACAGAAAGACAAAGAACAAAAACATAGAACAAAGGGTTACCAGCCTATGATCCACAACTCCAGAGAAGGTAGGAAAACAAGGAGGACCCTATGAGAGGCATACAGGGTCCCCCATAGAGTGGAAAAGGGACAAGATCTCCTGAGAAAATTGGGAGCACAGGGGAGAGGGGAGGTAAGAGAAAGAGAAGGGGAGAAAAGGAATGGGGAGGACAGGAGGGAGCCGGTAGACTGAGTTGGGGAAAGAATAGAGGAGAACAAGAAAAGAGATACCTTAATAGGGGAGTCATTACAGGTTTAAGGAGAAATCTGTCACTAGTTAAATGTCCAGATATCCACAAGGATGACCCCAACTAATAATCTAAGCAAAGCCTGGCAGTGGTGGTGCATGCCTTTAATCCCAGCACTCAGGAGGGAGAGACAGACAGATCTCTGTGAGTTCGAGGTTAGGCTGGACCTACAGCCTCCAAAACAATACAGAGAAGCTCTGTCTCATAAAACAATAAAGAATCTAAGCAATAGTGGAGAGGCTACCCTAAATGCCCTTCCCCTATAATGAGATTGATGAGTACCTTAAATGTCATCCTAGAACCTTCATCCAGTAGCTGATGGAAACAGAAGCAGAGACCCTCAGCTAAGTACTGAGCAGAACTCCTGAAATCCTGTTGTAGAGAGGGAGGAGTGATGAGCACAGGGGTCAAGATCATGCTGGAGAAACCAACAAAAACAGCTGACCTAATCAGGTGGGAGCTCATGGACCTGAGTCTGACAGCTGGGGAACCAACATAGGACAGAACCAGGCCCCCTGAATGTGGGTGTCAGTTAGGAGGCCTGGGCACTCTATGGGGCATCTGGCAGTGTAACCAGTATTTATCTCTAGTGCACAAATGGACTTTGGGAGCCCATTCCACATGGAGGGATACTCTCTCAGCCTAGATACACCAGGGAGGGACTAGGTCCTGCCCCAAATGACATGACAGACTTTGATGATACCCCATGGAAGGTCTCAACCTCCCTGGGATGTTGGTGGTGGGGGCATGGGAGGTTGGAACGGAGAGGGAACTGGGATTAATAGGTAAAATAAGATTGTTTCTAATTTAAATAGAAGTTTATATTTAAAAAAGCTGCTGTGGTCTGTCCCGCGCTACCGTCTCGCCAGCAAGAACGACGCAGAACACTCGGATCCTTCTGCAGTAAAGCTTTAATGCATCTTGAGAGATAGATGATCAGCTTCTTAGAGGGAGACCCCAAGCTAAGAAACCCAGCCCCTTATATAAGCCTAGGAGCTCCGAGTGAGACGTGTAGAGCCGGGATTGGTGGTTTGCACATCACCCCAGATGACGCCACGGGAGAGGCACAGCTTAAACGATTAACTCCAACTGACAGCAGATGTCAGCGCCATCTTCTAACGGTTAACTCCAACTGACAGCAGATGTCAGCGCCATCTTCTAACGGCAATAGCGATAGCGAGGGCGGCTCCTCACATCTCCCCCTATTCATTTATTTTTGAAGCATTAGGACACCCACAACTTTGGAGTGGAGATAGAGGTCAAATCCCCATGTGCAAATTCGGAACATGTACAAAGCTCCTCTCCAGGGTCTTATCCCCAGAGAGAGCCCTGACCAGTCCGATGTCGTTTTTCTGGGGGAAGGAGATCATGACATAGAACCTTCATGCAAGATGACTTATCTCCCAGGAGAAAGTCGTTATACCGCAGACCTCTCCTGTGCAGTGCTTAGCCTTGCAACTCCTTGGGCTGCTGAAGCCTACCCACTCTATCCCGTGCAATGAGACTAGCCTCGTGGGGTGCAAGAGCTGGGAGGCCAGCGACCTATTGCTTTAACATGGTTAACCAAATGTCAGGGGAAGCTCCGTGTTCTAAGGCAGCAAGTGCTTGTGCCACCACCACTTTGTCTCTTTTGTTTGGGCTCTGAGCTTACACACCATCCAAAGCATCAACACTATTCCACAGCAGAGAACTAGGCTAAATGATCCTACCCCCACCCATTCCTTAAAATAAGAAAATGCAGATGAAATCCAGGAGGAGAGGCCTTCCATCAGAGAAAGATCCAGATGCGTCGAATTCACTTGCAGGATCGCCATTCTCAACTCACGGAGTGTCTGCTCAAACTCAAAAGTCCAATTCTGTAATAAATGTTGAGACAGAGCTTGTGACAGGTTAGCTGCTCTTGTAAAATTCTCATATTGTACTGAAGTGACACAAAGGCCAGGCAACTTTTGTTCACATCCCAATTGGGCCATCTGCCACAATATATCCAATTGTTCCTGAACCAAATTAATCTGTTGGTTTACCAACATCAGGCCTCCTTGTATCTGAGAATTGGCAGTGGCCTGTTTATCTAGGACCATGGTCACAGTGGCCTATAGTTCATTAATGGTTTGAGTTGTCTGCACAGTGGCAGAAAGTGCAAGGGCCGAGGCGGTAACCGAAGCAGTAACCGCGGCGGTGGCTATCAGGCCCACAATAATAGCAGAGATCCCAAAATCTCGCTTTTCCCTAAACAAACTCAAATTACTTGGCGTCTCAACAGGAACTGGAACAAATCGAGGCATGCGCATTACCAAAGCAAAAGGGTGCTTAATAGCATCCCAGCATAATGCATAAAAACAATTCTAAGCAGAGCAATTTATTTCTTTCTGATTCTTACCTAAGGTATCATTACTCACAACCCAAATAAAGGGCAGCTGAATAATTAGTTCTCTTAAAAGGGGTATACTTAACATTGGAGGAGGACCAATCAGATGATCCATAGCTCTGTCCCTCACTCAGACTGTTGCCTAATGCCCCTTTCCAATCAAAAGTAATCTGTCCCTTCTCACTATCATAGGAGAAAGATCAGTACAGCTTCCATTAATTCAAAAGGATTAGCATTAGATCTTTCTGGATCCATATGAATAAAATTATCCTTTAATGAAGAAATCACAGTAAAGCACAAGCTTCCTACTAATGACAAGGTTCTCTCATCCTGAAAACTCTGTATCTGAGGATCTAAAGGCAAAAAGGCAAGCCCCAACTCTCTATTAGTTGTGAAAAATCTAGGGAACACCTGGGCATTCTGCATCACTGGCATCGGTAGGGGGAAGGTAGACATGATGGCCCACCGTAACTCTCCCATCATACTAGGAACCATCATCCCGAGTAGGAGAGTCTTCATCACCCACTTGGCCTCCATCCTTCTTATTCTGGAGTTGTGAAGGAGCTCTTCGAGTGAGTCTTTCAGGGATCCACAGGGGGTTTTCTTCCTCCTGTGGAAAAACACACACAGCTCCCCTGGATCTTATAAGAATAGGATCCGGGCCTTTCCAGAGATCAGTCAAGACATCTTTCCATTTTACCATTTCTTTTGGCCTATCAGGCTCTAAACTGTGGCGATCGGCCGCAGTGTGGCCTTGGGCATCAGAGTTCAAGAAATTAAGGGTAAAAAGTGCCATGGATACAGCAACTCTTGGTACCGAGGGTAGAACATCCTCAATACTCCCTTTTGTTTAATCAGATATGATTTGAGTGTACGATGGGCACGTTCCACAATGCCCTGTCCTTGAGGGTTATAAGGTAGGCCAGTTAGATGGGTAACATCCATTTGCCGACAAAACTGTCGGAATTTTTGAGAGGTATATGCTGGTCCATTGTCTGTTTTTAAAATTCTGGGTTTTCCCTAAGCACTCCAGGCCTCAAGGCAATGTTGAATCACATATGAGGCCTTTTCCCCTGTTAGGGGTGTGGCGAACATTACGCCAGAACAGGTGTCAACAGAAACATGAACATATTGAAGCCTTCCAAAAGAGGGAATATGAGTAACATCCATCTGCCACATCTGCAATGGTCTAATGCCACGTGGGTTTATTCCCATGTGGGGAGTAGGTAAGAATTCGCAGCAATTCTGGCATTGAGTAACAATTTCCCTAGCCTCTTTCCTGGATAGAGCAAAACGACGGCGCAAGGTCTCAGCCGTCACATGAAAGCGCTTATGGAATTCTTTTGCTGCTTGTGCATGGGTAGACAAGGCAGCGGCCACCAGCTTTGTAGCCTTGTCCGCTAAGTCATTCCCTAAGGACATGGGACCTGGGAGTCCAGAATGTGCTCGGACATGGGTAATGAAAACAGGAAATCTCCTATTTAACAAGGCAGCTTGTATCTTTTGAAAGATGTTAGCAACTCTGCTGGAGGATCTTATTATTCCAGCTATCTCAAGGAGATTAACTGCATTAACCACATAAGAGGAATCTGATACAATATTGAGGGGTCCTGGAAAAGCCTCAAGAACCTCCAGTACTATCAGACATTCTACAACTTGAGGTGAAGTTTCATTATATTGTTTAGATATAACCCTATCCTTGACCACATAAGCTCCCATACCAGTTTTTGATCCATCAGTGTACACCACAGTCCCATCTGGGAGTGGGTCTTTAGCTGTCACTTGTGGAAACACTATAGCCTGGTTTAGGGCAAACTGTAAAATTGGATGCTTTGGAAAATGATTATCAATTTGTCCTGAAAAGGAAGTAACTAAAACTGCCCAATCACTAGATGTGGCTGCCAAGGTCTGAACTTGTGCAGCAGTATAAGGCACAATCAAGGAATCAGGATCCCTGCCAAAATGTGTAACAGCTGCTTTTATTCCGCGAAGCGCGAGCTGTGCAACAGCATCAGGGTACCAGTCAATAATCTTAGCAGGGGAAGCATTTGGATGAATCCAAAGTAATGGTCCATGTTGCCACAGGACTGCAGTTGGCAATTGAGCTGTCTTAAAAACACACAGATTAAAAGGTAGTGACTCCTCAATACGTTGTAATTGTGCTTCCTGTAAGGCCTCTTCCACCATCTGTAAGGCTCGGTGGGCGGCAGGGGTAAATTTTCTGGGTGAGGAGATATGAGGCTCACCCTCCAGGAGATCGAAGAGGGGTTTTAGATCAGCAGATGGAATTTTTAAAAAGGGCCTCAACCAATTTATATCTCCCAGAAGTTTCTGAAAATCATTTAATGTTTGTAAGTGGTCTTTGCGAATTTCTATTTTCTGAGGAACTATATTTTTGGGAGTAATCATTGAGCCCAAAAAGAGCCCTGTATCTGCAATTTGAACCTTTTCTGAGGCAATCTCTAATCCCCACTGTTTTAATTCAGCCACCAGCATGGGGAAAGCCTTTTGTAAAACATCTAACTCTTTGTGACAAATAAGAATATCGTCCATATAATGGATAACGATTAAAGATGTAAATTGCTTCCTAATTGGCTCCAAAGCCTCCTGCACATACAGCTGACATATTGTTGGGCTATTGGCCATGCCTTGCGGCAGTACCTTCCACTGAAATCTCTTGTCTGGTTCCATATGATTAAGAGAAGGGATAGTGAAGGCAAACCTTGGTCTATCCCGTGGGTAAAGTGGAATAGAGAAGAAACAATCCTTAATATCTATAATAATAAGCTTCCAATCTTGAGGAAGTGCAGAAAGCAAAGGAAGGCCTCTTTGAACAGGGCCAAAAAGATGCATCTGATTGTTAATGGCCCGCAGGTCATGGAGTAATCTCCACTTCCCAGATTTCTTCTTAATAACAAAAATTGGTGTATTCCATGGGGAGGTAGAAGGCTCTAGATGCCCCAGCCGTTCCTGTTCTTGCACTAATCTTGTGACAGCCTCTAATTTTTCAGAGGATAGAGGCCATTGAGAGACCCATAACGGCTCCTCTGTTTTCCATGGTATGGGTCGTGAAGCCTCAACGGCCCCTAAATAAAACCCAGTCCTTTTCTACCCCGATTTCCGTGTTGCGTAATGGGTTTTATTCTGCCTTGTTCTTGCCTACCCAAGCCTCTACCCTTTGTATACCCCATCTTTGCCATAATGGCTGATGCCTGGGGGGAGTATTCATTAGTTAGGGTCATGCCCATGGCTTGTAACACATCCCGTCCCCATAAATTTACAGGGAGTGGCAACACATAGGGGGTAAAACATCCCTGTTTGCCCTCAGCATTCCGCCAGGTTAAGGCTGAGGCACTGATGGCAGGAGAGGACTGGTATCCAAGACCTTGTAGAGAATGAGATGAAACAACAGTGGGCCAAGACTTCGGCCACCAATGGAGTGAAATAATGCTTTTGTCTGCTCCCGTATCCATTATCCCTTCAAATTCTTTTCCATTAATTAACAATTTTATTGTAGGTCTCTCATTTAGGGGTATAGCCAGATAGGCTGAATCACTTCCAGAAGATCCCATAGCCCTTTTTTGTAAAGTGTAGGTTTCTCCATCCCCGAGGGAGGGCAGCAACACCAGTTGTGCAATTCTATCTCCCTGCTTTATAGAAAATACACCCCGAGGGCTAGAACAGAGAACTTGAATCTCCTCTTTATGATACGGGTCAACAATTCCAGGATATATAATGAGTCCCTGTAAAGTTAAGGAGCCACGGCCCAGAATAAGCCCAATGGTGGCAGGGGGCAAAGGTCCAGGGGAATGGACTGGGACCGGTTGAACATTCATTTGGGGCATGAGTAAGAAGTCGGAGGCGGCACGCAAGTCCATTCCGGGGGTTCCTCGGAAGCCTCTACTTCCTCTTGATTGCTTTTCTGAAATTGGTTCCCATATTTCTGAGGGCCCTGGGACCATGGGCCCCGTGACCCGTTTTTTGATTGGGGTACCTTGGGTTCTTCAATAGGGGGCAGAAGCCTCCCTTTTACATCCCGGACTGACCTGCATTCGCTAGCCCTATGATAACCTTTACCACAACGATGGCAAAGCTTCGATTCTCTTGTTCTTTCAGGGGCTTGACAATCTTTCTTAAGGTGCCCCATTCTCCCACAATTAAAACAAGCTTTTCGACTAGATAAATCTCTATACCTGTGCGTTTGTAAAATGGCGGCAGCTAGTCCTGCATTGGTTAGGGGTCCCCCAGCTCCCTGCACACTCTGAGCCAATCTTGTAAACCTTTGCTTTTGCGAGGGGCGATAGCCGCTCGACATTCCTGGGTTGCTTGTTCATAGACAAGTTGCTCAATCAGGGGCATAGCTTGTTCTGAATCACCAAAGATGCGACTGGCGGCCTCTGTCATTCTGGCCACAAAGTCTGAAAATGGCTCTTGGGGTCCTTGGACAATCTTTGTAAGGTGTCCACTGGACTCTCCCTTTTGTGAGGGCCTTCCATGCTTTAATAGCGGCGGCCGACACCTGACCATAGACACCCCAGATGTAGTTGGTTTGATTAAGGGCATGTTGACCCTGACCTGTCAGCATTTCAAATGTCCACTGCCTCTGATTCTCATCTTCAGCTGTGGCATTAACTCTAGCTTGTGCCTGGGCTGCATCATACCAGAGAGCCTTCCATTCCATGTATTGTCCCATGTTGGGAAGCACTGCTTTCACTGTCGTCTGCCAGTCAGTGGGAGTCATGGCAAAATTAGCAAGCCTTTCCACCTGTAATGTGGTAAAGTTAGCATTGACCCCATAATTACGAACGGATTCGGCCAATTCTTTGATTTGATTGTAATCTACAGGGGTATGTACTCTTCCGCCTTCCGCATTCTCGAATACTGGAAAAGCTACTTGTATTTTTCTCCGTTCCTCTAAAGGTAAAAAGGAGTCAGTACCAGTATTCAGCCGAAGCTCATACTGCGGAGGCGCTGAGGGGCGTGAGCCCGCCGGATTTATAGGCGGTGGCCTCACATTCATTTTTGTTTTCAGTGGCCGGTGTCTATCAGGGTGATATCTTTCTTCCTCATACCGTGCCACCTCCTCCTCTAGACCACCTTCTTCGCTAGAATACAGAGTGTCAGAATCAGAATTATCTAGCTCCAAGGCTTCTAGCTCTACTGTAGGGTATAGACTAGATTCTGGCTTTTTCTTTTTCTTAGATTTGTTAGGGGTGAATGATCACTCCCTTCTCTCTCTCCCCCTTTCTTAACTTCTTGGGGAGGGCCTTTTTTCTTAGACATGTCTTTCCTTTTGCGAGCTCCCATTCTCTCACTCCGTTCAGTTTCTGACATGCTATCCTGAACTTCCTCTAAGGTTCCCTGACTTTCTATTATAGCAGGGTGACAGGCCTCATCCTCCAAGCAGTTTTTAACTAGCTTCCAAATGGCTTTGGTACCTAAGTGGAGATCTCCTTCTGCATGCTTCCTGTCTAGTTCTTTACCTAGCTTGTTCCATGAGGCCACAGTGAGGGACCCGGAACAAGCATACCATGGTGCCACTCTATCTACCTCCTTCACAAAATTTTGAAGTGTTCGTGGTGCAATTTTAAGATCTCTTTGTTTTAGCACAGTCTGTAGGGCAGTAACCACTGACTGTGACAACCCCATCGCGCTAGCGGCTTATCTAAAAACGGCGCTCAACTCCGTTACCAGACTGACAGCACCAGACTGACAGCACCAGACTGACAGCACCAGACTGACAGCACCAGACTGACAGCACCGTTCTGTCAGCACCAGCCACGATGAAGGAGAAGGACAAACAGGACTAGCACCAAAGCCTCCACTGACCCGTCCCACGGTGATGACAAACTAAGGCCAAAGTCGAGAAAGGGGTGTTCAGGATAAAGCATACCTCTCTGAACTTACGTCCCTGCAGTTCTGAATCCGCCCCGTCTTCCGAGGGGTCTCCCGCGGCGCCGGCGATGTTGAAGAGTTCCCGGGTTTCGGCACCAGATGTCCCGCGCTACCGTCTCGCCAGCAAGAACGACGCAGAACACTCGGATCCTTCTGCAGTAAAGCTTTAATGCATCTTGAGAGATAGATGATCAGCTTCTTAGAGGGAGACCCCAAGCTAAGAAACCCAGCCCCTTATATAAGCCTAGGAGCTCCGAGTGAGACGTGTAGAGCCGGGATTGGTGGTTTGCACATCACCCCAGATGACGCCACGGGAGAGGCACAGCTTAAACCGTTAACTCCAACTGACAGCAGATGTCAGCGCCATCTTCTAACGGCAATAGCGATAGCGAGGGCGGCTCCTCACACCTAAGGATAGCTAACCCTTGACAAATCAGGTGTCATGGTTTAGGTGAGAGCATTTCTAACACTCAGTATTGCCCCACTTCCTTTTCTCCAGGCTGTCAGGCTTATTTTTGATTGGTCTTGGACTCCGGATAGACCAGGATGGCCTTGAATTCAGAGATCCACCTGCTGTGGCCTCCTAGACGCTGAGATTAAAAGCATTCACCACCATGCTTGGGGTGCACTTTTCTACATCACCTTGTAGAGATTTCTGTTCTACTGGTACGATACAGTTCATCTGTGATAGTGCAGACTTAAAGTCTATCTCAGAGGTAGGAAACTTACTGTATTTATTATTTTTAGTCTCATAATGTGATAGGAAGAAAGTTAATTGCATAATACTAGCTTTATTTTAATCACAGTGGGGCCAAGCATATAACTAAGTGGAATAGTGCTAATGAAATATGCACAGGGCCCTAGGAAGCATCCCCAGTACTGAGAAAAAGGGTTTTGTGTGCATGTGGAGGCCAGAGGTCCATCTTGGGTATTCTAGAGAGCCAACCTAGTTTTTTAGATGGTTCTAATTTGGATCTGGGATTCACTGATAAGACTATGTTAGTTGACTGGCAAGTCTTAGGTGATTGCCTGTCTATGCTTCCCCAGTGCTGGAATTTTAAGCATACAGTAGGAACACTCTTGGCCATGTATTTTAGCTTTTGTGTATTCTTTTTAAAATATCCTTTTAACTGAAACAGAATTATTTCAAATTTCCCCTCTTTCCTCACTTTATCCCCTCTCATATATCCTCCCTCCAAGCCTATCTATGGACCCCCCAGTTCTCAAATTGATAGCCTCTTTTTCTAGTATAATTATTGTATATGTGGTATGTGTGTGTGTGTGTGTACAAATACACACATATACACACCAACTTCTGAGTGTACTTTTTTTGCTTGTGTGTTGATGTCAGAGCTGACAACTCTGCTCAGGATAAACAATAAGGGCCTGATCTCTAGGATAGGCTAAGTTTTCTCCCAGGAGTTTGTAGTTGTCTGTGGTTCTTTGTCTAGAGGTGAGACCCTGAAAAATTTTTCCCTCTTATGTGTTAACATGTGCACTGATATTACGATTGTTATGGTCTTGGTTTTGTGACTATTTCTAGGAGAAAGAGTTTAACAGAAGACACTTCTTGGTTTTCTGGATTTTAGTCGTTTCTGCCACATGTCCTGCAGTGTTCCCGAAGTTGTACATGTAGGGGCTGTAATACAGATGGATCCATTTGGAGCTTGGCTTCTGGTGATCTATTAATCTCTGTATTGTGTCCAGTTGTGGTTTTCTATGATAGTCTGTTTGCTGTACAAGAGGCTTTTTTTGATGAGGGGTGGTAGCTGTGCATACCTGTCAGTATAAGGATAAGATTTAGAATGTAGTAAGGAATTCTTCACCGGATCCATAAAGCTAGTTAGGCATGATTTCCCTCCTGTGGAGTGGGTATTAGGTCCAATTAGCTAGCTACTGGATGTCACCCACAGTTGAATGCTGCATTAGGGTTAGTTATCCTTTGTGGATATCTGGCCATGTTGGCCTTTGTGTTCCTAAGTATTGCAGCTGGGGAGGACTGTAAACTGTTTACCCTCCTTGGCAGCTTGCCTAGTATTTTTGGTACCATGGAGGCTAGACACAGCAAAGAGGCATTCAGGTCAGATCCAGTTTGAATTATCCAAGTTTTGTGTCCTAGGAGCTCATTTTCATCCCGTAAGAGGAAACTAAGGGCTACATCAATATCATGCATTGTTTCGAGAATCCCACTATCCACCCTGTCCCTCCATGTAAAAGGATATTTCTCATGCCTGGTACTGGGTTTTTTTTCAGTTTAAATTTAGATAAGAAACAAGGTTGCTTCACAAGTCAGTTCCAGGTCCCTCTCCCTTTCCCTCCCCTCCTCCCACACCGTCCCCCAACCGCCCCATTATCCCCTAATTTCCCCAGGTAGGGTGAGGCCATCCATGGGGGTGTCCATAGTCTGTCATTTCATATAGGGCAGGGCCCAGACCCTTCCCCAAGAGTTCAGGGTGAGAGTGCACATCACATTGTTGGATGGGAGTACACTTGGGATGTGTACTGATCTGATGCCCAAGGCTCAATAGATTACATAGGCCTCCTCACTGACACACTCAGGAGGTCTTGATCAGTCCCATGCTGGATTCCCAGGCTGATGCCTGGAATTCAATAGTTAACCTTGTCAGGTCAGCTGTTTCTGTGGGTTAAACCAGCCCACTCTTAATCCCTTTGCTCATCAGTCCTCCCTCTCTGTTACTGGCTTTCTTGAGTTCAGCTCAGTACTTAACCGAGGGAGTCTGCCTCTTCTTCGATCAGCCACTGAATGAAGTTTCTGCTTCCCAGACACTCTGGCCATGGGATTGCAGGCTGGCACTCCCCAGATCTATGTCTAAAATCCATATATGAGAGAGTACATGCCATGTTTCTCTTTTTGTGACTGGGTTACCTCACTCAGGATGGTTTCTTCCAGTGTCATCCATTTGCCTGTGAATCTCGGGATTCCATTGATTTTTCTGCTGAATAGTACTCCATTGTGTAAATGTACCACATTTTCTCTATCCACTCTTCAGGTGAGGGACATCTAGGTTGCTTCCAAGTTCTGGCAATTACACATAAAGCTGCTATGAACATAGTGGAACAGACATCTTTGTTGTATGAATGGGCATCTTTTGGATGGAGTATGCCTAGGAGTGGAGTTGCTGGGTCTTGTGGTAGGTTTATTCCCATTTTTCTGAGGAATCTCCATACTGATTTCCAAAGTGGCTGAACCAGTTGGCACTGCCACCAGCAATGGAGGAGTGTCCCTCTTTCACCACATCCTCTCCAGCATAAATTGTCATTGGTGTTTTTGATTTTAGCCATTCTGACAGGAGTGAGATGGTATCTCAGAGTTGTTTTGATTTGCATTTCCCGGATGGCTAAGGATATTGAGCACTTTCTCAAGTGCCTCTCAGCCATTTTAGACTCCTCTATTGAAAACTCTCTATTTAGTTCTGCAGCCCACTTTTTAATAGGGTCCTTTCTTAGTTTTGTCTTTGTTTGGTTTAGGGATAAAAGTTATTGAAGCCTCAAAGAAAGAGTTTGGCAAAGACCCTTCTGCTTCTATTGTGTGGAATACTTTGAGAAGAATTGGTATAAGCTGTTCTTTGAATATTTTGTAGAATTTTGCACTGAGGCCATCTGGACCTGAACTTTTTTGGTTGGGAGACTTTTGATGACTGCTTCTATTTCCATAGGGGTTATAGGTCTATTTAAATTGCTTATCTGTTCTTGATTTAGATTTGGAAAGTGATAGCTATCCAGGAAGCTGTCAATTTCCTTTAAATTTTCGAATTTTGTGCAGTACAGGTTTTCAAAGTATGACCTGATGATTCTCTTGATTTCCTCAGAGTCCGTTGTTATGTCCCCCTTTTCATTTCTTATTTTGTTAATTTTCAGGTTCACTCTCTGCTGTTTGGTAAGTTCAGACAAAGGTTTGTCTATCTTGTTGATTTTCTCAAAGCACCAACTCTTTGTTGCATTGATTCTTTATATTGTTTTCCTAGTTTCTACTTTATTGATTTTAGCTCTCAATTTGATTATTTTCTGGTGTCTACTTCTCCTGGGGAGTTTGCTTCTTTGTGTTCTAGAGCTTTCAGCTGTGCTGTTAATTCTCTGGTATAACTGTTCTCCAGTTTCTTCATGTGGGCACTTAGTGCTATGAACTTCCCCCGTAGCACTGCTTTCAAAGTGTCCCATAGGTTTGGGTATGTTCTGTCTTCATTCTCATTGAATTCGAGGAAATATTTAATTTCTTTTTTATTTCTTCTTTGACCCAGGGATGGTGCAGTTGAGCATTATTCAATTTCCATGTTTTTGTAGGTTTTCTGCAATTTGTGTTGTTGTTGAATTCTAATTTTAATGCATGGTGGTCTGATAAGATGCATGGAGTTATTCCAATTTTTTGTAGCTGCTGAGGTTTGATATGTTGCCAAGTATGTGGTCGATTTTTGAGAAGTTTCCATGGGGTGGAGCGAAGAAGGTATATTCTTTTTTATCTGGATGAAATGTTCTATAGATGTCTGTTAATCCCAGTTGGGTCATCACTTCTATCAGACCCTTTGCTTCTTTTTTGAGTTTCTGTCTGGTATTTCTGTCTAGTGGTGAGAGTGGTGTGTTGAAATCTCCCACTATAACTGTGTGGGGTTTTGGATGTGATTTAAGTTCTAATAATGTTTCATTTACGAATGTAGATGCCTTTATATTTGTCATGTGGGCATGTATGTATGACATTACACACATGTGGGGAGCAGAGCGCAACTTGTGTGGGTTTGTTCTTCTTTGACCATGTAGGTTTTAGTGATCAAACTCAGGTCCTAAGGCTTGTTGGCAGGTACTCTGACATCACATCACCTTGCTGACACTTTCAGAATTTTTATATGTTTTTAACCTGTTATTTGATTGGTGAGGTGGGGTTACATGTACCACTGTTGAAGTGTGGAGAGCAGAGGAAAGATATCAGGAAGTGATTTTTTCCTCCCACCATGTGAATTCCAGGTTGAAATCTTGTTGTTTTTTCTTAATCTTAGCAAGAACAAAGTCAAGTAAAATTATGTAGCTGCTTCTGAGCTTAGAGATTTTTCACATTGTTTCAAATAAAGCATAAAGATGTACAATTTTAGAGGTGGATAGCTCTCCAGAAGTTTTGTGCATTTTAGGTTTTAAGTTACAGAAGAGCCTTGTATGAGTACGGTTCACTTGTTCACAAACTGGTGAATGTTTTGATTATTTTCAAGTAGAAAAATTTATACAAATGCCAAGCAACTTGATTTTATTATGAATGTACTGTGAAACGTTAATTACGCTAGCATATATATTACCTCTTAGTTCTCATGTTGAAAAGCTTAGTCTTTCTAGCCATCTTCACATCTATATTGTAATAAACTATATGACCATGATGGCTTTTGCTTCTTACTACAGAGAAGTTAAAGAAAATTTAAAATCCCATGTTCTACCATTTTATTTAACATAGTAAAATGTTTCTGAAAATAAAAAGGTATGAAATAGCACCCACTTCATTCAGAAATATGCCCTGTCCCAGCACAAGGGTAGGTGCTGTGCTGCTGCCTGCATGGTCACTGGTAGCCCATTACGAGGAGGACAGGGAGTATCTTTGCACAGCCCGTTATCTGTCCACGGAAGCCTAGTAAGCCCATACTACATAACCATTAATTAATTATAAGAACTAGAGCCTGAATCAGATAATTGCATTCAAGTAGAATTGGTTCCACAGAATTAGAATTCAGCCAGGCTTTGGTCCTTTTGTTTGCAACTCCCCTAATGCCAGCTTATGGCTCTGACTGGTCTTCCACTACCATTTTTTCAAGCTTCTAAAAGTAGACCAACTGGTTTCCATAAATTGGAATTAAAGAAAAGTGATGTTTTTGCTGTTTACTTAAAACTGTCATCATAAGCAAACAATGCATGACACGTGGTTTGATATGTAAGACCCGTAGCAGTTATCGACCTAAATTTCACTTTAGTAAATTCAGACTGGCAAGCACAGGTAGAGAACTGAATTTTCTTTGTCTAGATCTCAAGGCTTTTGAAAGAAGACTTGAGTATATTCATTGCTTACAACCTGCCACTGGATGTTGGAGAAGTAAGTTGTCAATTGCTTTCTAAGGGAAAATGCAGTGCAGCTGATAACTGTATTCCTAAGTGGGAAAGACTTCCTTTCATTTAATAATTTAGACTGAGAAAGGCATATTTTACTCAGCCATAAAATTTCTGTGTTTAGAAAACTTTTAAATGTGTTACTTGACAGTGTCAACAATGTATTACAAAGAAGTGCTAGAAAAGAAAATTATGGGCTAGCAAGATGTCTGGGTGCTTGCAGTAGACATTGGACTTAGTATCATCCTCAGAAGCCATTTAAATTGGGAAGGGGCAGATGGACTCCACAGAGTTTCCTGACCTCTGCATTTGTGCTGTGGCATGCATGCCTATACATATCATGTACACATATACACCCCCACACACACACACGATACATAATTTTTTTGAGAAAGGGTTTCTCTGTAGCTTCGGAGCCAGTCCAGAACTAACTCTGTAGACCAGGCTGTTCTCAAACTGACAGAGATCCACACACCTCTGCCTCCTGAGCACTGGGATTAAAGGCATCATGCACCACCACTGCCTGGCAACAGACTATTGTATATGGTTATATTTATATTTTCTTTTTTATCATGTATACACATGCCAGAAGAGGACACCAGATCTCATTATGGATGGTTGTAAGCCACCATGTGGTTGCTGGGAATTGAACTCAGGACCTCTGGAAGAGCAGCCAGGACTCTTAAGTTATGAGCCATTTCCCTAGCCCTTTTTTGTTTGCTTGTTTGTTTTGCTTTGTTTTGTTTTGTGAAACAGGATTTCTCTATGTAACAGCCTGGCTATCCTGGAACTCACTTTGTAGATCAGGCTGGCCTCAAACTCACAGATATCCACCTGCCTCTGCCTCCTGAATAATGAGATTAAAAGGTATATGCCACCACTGCCTGCCTGAATTTTGATTTTTCTATGAAAATACATACATATTTTAACATTTTAAAATATATCAGTGTTTTGTCTACATATATGCACTTACAGCCTGGTGCCTGGAGAGTCCAGAAGAGAGCACCATATACTCTGGGACTGGAGTTGCTAGGCTAGTGATTAAAAGCGACTGTGTGGGTGCTGGGGAATGAACCCAGGTTCTCTGTGAGAACAGCAAGTGCTCTTCACTGCTAAGTTTTCTGTCCAAAACAAAATCACATTTTGTTTTCATTTTAGTTTATGTGTTTAGGTGTTTTCCCTGCATGAATATCTGTGTATTACCTGTGTGTGTAGTGCCCAAAGAGGCCAGAAAAGGTCAATAGATCTTCTTGGACTGGAGTTACAGAGATTGTATGTTGTCATGTAAGGGCTGGTAATTGATCTCAAGACTTCTGGAAGAGCAACCAGTGTTCTTAATTGCTGAGCAATCTCTCCAGCTCCAAGATACATATTTTATATTAAATGTTATAACTTTATTAAAAACATGCAATAAAATTTTAATAGCCTGTGAGTTCCAGATTCAATGGGATGCTCTGTCTCATATCATAGGTTACACATTGACTCTGTCAACCCATAAACACTGTACATGCATGGACATGTACATGTATACATATGCATAAGATACTCTCCAAGAAAATACAATTTGCCTACAAGCAGTTGAAATACAATTTTGTTCTGAAAAATCATATTTTGAAGCTGTAGGTGTGGCTCCATTAATCAGAGTGCATACTGATCCTGTAGAGGACACAGGTTCAGTTCCCAGCACGCATGTCAGCTACCTGTAACTCCAGCCTTCTCTTAGATTCTGCCCATGTGTGCACAAATCCATATGAACACACACACACACACACACACGCACACAAATGCACATAAGTTAAAATTATAAAAATATTTTTGACTTCAGGGATGACTCAGTGGTAGAGCATATGCTTAGCATATACAACACTTGCTTTAAAAAAGTCATTCATTTTATACCTAGAAATGGTTAAATAATAGGGCAGGGGAGATGGCTCAGCAGAAGACCTGAGTTTGGTACCCAGCACCCACACGGTAGCTCAGTCTTCTGATCTCTGCAGGCCCTGCATACATGTAGTGTACATATGTGCATTCAGGTAAATACATATAATATTACATATGTAAAATAAAGGTTATGACTTTCTGTTAGTTTATTTTAAAATTATTATATTACATACATTTACTGTGGGCAATTGTACATGCATACAGGTTTACTAACAGGCTACAGACCACGCTGAAGTCATAGGACTTCTTGTGTGAGACAATTCTTTCTGTATACCATGTGGGTCCTTGGAATTGAACTTAGGCCATGAAGCTTGAGGATAAGCACTGCTATTGATGATTTTTTTTCTTTTTGGTTTTATGAGACATGGTTTCTCTGTATTGTTTCTGAGGCTGTTGGTCCAGCCTGCCCTCAAATTCACAGAGATCCTAAGGTTGACCTATTGTCTGCTGTCCTGTAATAATTACAGGAATTCCTTTCACCGGTACATACGATATCTGAAAATGAAAAGCCAAATGATATAAGTTTTGGTAATAATTTGTGGGGAGCTGGTAAGATGACTCCACATATTAAAAATTTTTTCATATACAAACCTGAGAGCCTGATTAGATTCTTGGATCCCAGTGTGGAAAGATTTCTGAGTGTTGTGCTTTGACCTCCATGGATATATACACATATACAGCTGCACTTACACATGGTAATGATAAATAAAAATATTACAATTATGGACCTGACATGGATTGCATCTTTTGTAATCCCAGCATTTGTAAGGCTGAGGCAGGAGAATTTAGAGTTGAGTCCATCCTAGACTATAGGGAGACCCTGTTATAAGAAAATTGTGGGAAGCTATCCATCTTCCTCAGGCAATGTAAGAGGTGGTTTTAGAAATGGAACAGTGTCCTGGGAATACAGAACAATAAACCTGCCATTTAACAAGTCTGCCCAAAACTTTATGACTGAAGCAATAAGCTGTATGTGATTGGGTATATAGTTCAGTCTCTGTGTCTCAGTAACCTGAGACAGGAGGAGCCTGAGTCCTGAGTTGTAAAGCAGCTGTAGTACCACATGCTACCATGTCTCATGCTTATTCTCAGTCACTCTATGCCTGGAACACAGGCAGAATGGGGGAGTTGATTTATCTCCATTCTACAATGTCTGCAGCCAGTAATTCTCCACAAGGGGCAATTGCTTCTCTTGTGGAGGACATTTGGTAATGTTTGAAGATATTTTCAATGGTTGCTAACTGTCATGTTGGTTGCTCCTGGTATGCAACAAGAGCTCCCTGTACACACACACACACACACACACACACACACACACACACACACACACCAGAATTATCTGGGCAGTGTCACTATTGCCAGGATCATTTGAGAATTTGTTCACTTACATTAAATTCAATAGTTAGAATTATCTGTTGGAGCACTCATATATGATCTGAGACTCTTTGCAACAATGATTGAGATCCTAGGTTGGAGTCCAGGGAAAAGCACACACCTAGGAGTCAGCTATAAGTCACATTGCTTGTTACGAGCTAGCTGGTCATGGATAACAGTCACACCCATGTTTAAGAGGAAGAAATCAGACTGCTTGTGGCACATAAATTGTGAGGTGTCAGAAGATGGTGTAGGACTGCACATACTTGACGTGCATTTTTAGAAATTATGATTCAAGTGCACCAAGCAGATCACTCAACTGGGGGGCCCTCATTTGTTCTTGCCTGTGACTGTGCTAGCTCAGTTTATTGTTGTTGTTCTGTTTGTTATGCATAGGAAAGTACAGTAGGAAAAGGGCAAGACTGAGTGATGGAACAGACATAGGGAGCCTTTGAGCCATGAGCTTGTATTGTCAAGAGTGTAGAAGACTCCACCACAGGTGTGCCAGCATCACAATGGAGACCTCTGAGATGAGAATCTACCACAACCACTGACTCAGGTTTATCCTATGCCAAGTGTTAGTCTAGGGAAACCCTACATCTTATGTCAGGACCTCCACAAGTCATTGCCTGTCCCTGTTGCAGTCATCTTTCAGACTCACAGTATACTGTACAGAATGTAAGGTAAATATTTGGCTTAAATACTAAGAATTCTTCAGTTGGGGTCTGGAAAGATGGCTCAGGTACTGCTCTTGGATAAGATTTCAGTTCTAGTATATCTGATGCCCTCTTCTGGCCTCGCTGGTCATTGCACCTATAGTGCATACATCCACCTAAAATAAAATAAATCTGAAAAAATTTGCTTTTGTTAGTAAGAGTGTAAGCTAGGATTGGAGAGATGGCTCCGAGGTTAAAAGTACTGACTCCTCTTCCAGAGGTCCTGAGTTCAATTCCCAGCAACCACATGGTGGCTTAGAACCATCTGTAATGAGAACTGGTGCCCTCTTCTTACTGGCATGCAGGTAGAACACTGTATATCTAATAATAAATAAAATCTTAAAAAGAGTGTAAGCTAACACTTGTATGCTTTGTTTTAGTCCTGCTTCTTTTCCCAAAAACATGGTCTGTCTTGGAGAAGAGAAAACTTGCACTTTATCTTTGTGTCTGGTGAAAATTTTTGTGTATTTTAGATTTTCCTAAACACAGTGATTTTCTAGAAGCCATAAATAGTGATTTGTAGGCCATTTTCAAGCAATGGCTGCCAAGAACTTTCCGCAGGTAAAATGTTATAAACTTCTTATGAGAAAATTGCAAGATTGTGTGCTGTGCAAGCACATTACTAGAGAAAAAAACCTGAGTTATAGGTGAGCTTTGTGAAAAGGCAAGGAGAGTGTTTGAAATAGAAAAGTGCTCAAAAAAACCTGATATAGTGGTGTACATCTCTGGTCCCAGCACTCAGGAACTAGAGGCAGGAGAATCATCTTTGTTTTTTTGAGGCTATTCTGGTCTACAGGGTGAGTTCAGGACAACCAGGGCTACACAGAGAAACCCTGTCTCAAGAAACAAAGAAAAGTGTTCCCACCTCCCTCGATTCTGCAGCATCCCACAGCTGCCTTCATGCTATGCGACCCCCGGAGGGGATCCCCAACCCGTGAGGATGAGGTGATGAGGGTCGCTACTAATTTGGTGGGTCTTCCGATCTTAAAAATAAACATCAAGAGGTTAAAGGAAACAGGCTCAAGACAACTTTCGCTGATCAACAGTGTTTATTTTTGGGTTGAGATGGTTCTTATAGGAAGAGAATCTCAGGGGGCGGTACAAGCATGTCAATCAAGTCTCAACTCAAATATACACCAAATCAGGTAATGACGAAGCTGTAATTTTCCATCAGTTGCATTCCACAAATGCTTGTCAGTGTAAGTCAGGTGCAGGAATTAGGGAGGGGTAGGTAGTATTCAAAGGAATACTTTAACCTTTAGTTAGCAAAGACAATTGCTCTATAAGGGTCACTTCCGCCTATCATTTTGGTAAAAGCATCCAAAGGAACACATTAACCTTTTGCCAACAAAGGCAATTGTTCTATAAGGTTTACTTCCCCCTGGCTAGGCAGGTGGTCTGCCCTGTGTAAATTTAACTTTTGTGGTTAACTTTTACCTTTGTCTCAAAGGCATGTGTGCCCACAGTCACGTAGGCAGAAGGCCAAGAAATGGCTGACATACTCCATTTTGTTCAAGGTTCTAGCAGTCGCCAACAATGCTATGCTTCTTAGTTGATGTTTAGACCATGAGTATTTTCTCTAGATGTTGTTGGTTGTTGGTATTCGTGTATTTTTAGAAACTCTTATCTATTTCTTTATGAGTCCTCTTATGGCAGGTGTCTTATGTTTATACTTGTTACTTTTTATCAAGGGAATTCTAGATGTTGCTGAAAGCCCAAGTATACCTACACTAAGCCTCTACCAGTACAGCAGCCTGCTTCCTTGTTTTATTTTAAATTTTGGAGTATTTTTAGGCAAATCATACTATTTCACCAATAAATGATCTGATTATTTATATCTATCAGTAAGCTGTGTTTTCAAAAGCCAAAATCATAGTAAATATCACCACTCTAGACCTAACATATAGGAGATAATTCTTATTTCATATATAGATAATTTTCTCCAGATTGCCTTAGCAGTTTCTGAAACTAGCTCTGTAGACCAGACTGGCTAAAATCTCAGTTTCCTTGCCTGTGCCTCTGGAGTGCTGGGATTAAAGTCATATGCCACCCCTACGAAGCAGCAATATCTTTTAATAATTTGTTTGTTTAAAACTGTTTTATTTCCCAAGACAGGGTTTCTCACAGAGATCTGCCTGCCTCTGCCTCCCGACTGCTGGGGTTAAAGACTTGTGCCACCAATGCCAGGCTTACCCAGAGATTTTTAATTAAATTAATTAAATTCATTCATTGATAATTTCAAACATGTTTGTAGTTTCATGCACGTGTATAAGGAATCCTGACTTTATGATTTTGGTTTGTTGAGACAGGTTTTCTCTCTAGTCCTAGCTGTCCTGGAACTCACTCAGTAGACCAGACTGGCCTCAAACTCAGAAATCTTCCTGTTTCTACTTCCAAGACCTGCAATAGAAAGAATATTCCACCACAACTGGCCAAACCTCTTGCATTTTTAAAATTTAGGTTTAAGAAGTGTATTCTAATTGTACATATATGTATAGTGTATTTTGAGCACATATGGAGTTCAGAGGACAGACAGCCTTGTTAAGTTGACTTGCTTTTCACATTACATAGGTTCCAGAGATTAAACTCTCCTTGTCAGCACTATACCTGCTGAGCCATCTTGAGAGGCTGACTTGTTATATTTAACTTTTTTATTTACTAGCATGTGTGTGTGTGCATGTGTTTGTCAGTGTTTTCTCTCCACAGCATGGCATGGCAC
Organism: Mesocricetus auratus; assembly: GCF_017639785.1. Lineage (NCBI taxonomy): Eukaryota > Metazoa > Chordata > Mammalia > Rodentia > Cricetidae > Mesocricetus > Mesocricetus auratus. The sequence continues at coordinate 17,560 of NW_024434987.1, read as the reverse complement.
TCCTGTGGAAGTCTGCATTCTGAGGCTAGAGCTCAGGCCCTCCAGCATTAGTGTCCCTTCTTGGAGCCCCTGCCAGTGCTGGCCAGGCTCCCTGCACCTAGTGGCTGCTGCAGCCCTGCTGGTGGCCGGGAAGGATGGGAACAGTGGCCACAGCCATTTGGATCCAAGGGTTGCCTGGTTCCAGTCTGTAGATGCAGATCTGGGGACAACCAAGGGCTGCCGAACGTCTAATTCAATCACAACTGGCAGCAGTGGCTTGAGGGGTGGGAACAGCATGGGCAATGGCACAGCCAGAGGAGGGAGCAACAATGGCCCCAGCTCTGGATGGCATGTTCTGCTCTGTTGAGCGCCCTCTGGGAAGCCTTGCAGTGCCCACAGAGCAGAGGGACTTCCTGCCCCTGGAGAAGACCAACCAACACCAACACCACCACCAGATGGCAGCCTGGGCACAGCGGACAGCGGTGGGCCTCTTGGCATCGCAAGGACATGAAGCAGGACAACAAGGCCAGTACCTAGGGACTCAACTACAGCCTGCTGTAGCCCAGTGGAGGGCACGTGGCAGGGGGCAGCCTGGCAGATGGTGGCAGGGCCCTGTACAGAGGGATCCAGTGAAAGCTGAGGAACTACAACCAGGGCGTCATGGGGTACGTGCTGGCGCTGTGGCCTTTGCCAGGCACACATGCACAGCGGGGCACACGCCCACAGGGGACTGAGGGTGGGGAGCCCTTGTGGATCCTTCCACAGAGCATCGGTGGCTTTTTATTTCTTCATCTATTTCTTGTCCAGCCTCAGTTGTGCTTTCTTTGGGATTCCCTTCAGCAGTCCATGTCTCTCATATAGTTATTTCTGCCTTCCTTCTCTCCTTCTAGCTGTCCATTACCTTGTCAATGCATTCTCATTGCCTTTCTGTCTTCTTCCATACCCGCTGATCCCCTTCCTGTCCTCCACACCTTGGTCCCCATCACCACACCCCAAGGTGAAACACCTTTGTGCTGGGATAGTATTACCTCCCTAGAACATTCTTGCCTTAGCATCTTTAGATGCTTAGGAACAGGAGGTCCTCTTCTTACCAAGAACAGAATCATCTAGAATGCTCCTTCCATCCACCAGCCCTAGACAAGAATTTTGTCAGCCATGAAAGACACTGCCTGCTCTTGACCCTTTGGCCTGTCTTTTCTGTTTATTTAAAAAGAAAAAAATCTTGCGTTTGCTATACCTAGACTGTCCTGAAAGAAATCACTGAGGGAAAGCTGCGTTAGGGTGGCAGAGATGGTAAGATCCTCTGAATCCTGATAGAATTTTCCAGGCGTGCATGGTTGGCAGCTTCTCACTGTGAAGTTTTCACTGTGGCAGGAAGTGGTCCTAAGTGTGTGAATGTTGCACCATTAGTGACTTTGTGTTTAACGTTCAGCTCTTACAATTCCCACCTTTCATGGAAAAGTGCAGTGGTTGGTTCAGGGCTGGTGTTGGGGAACACCTCCTAGCTGCCCACATTTTCTTCAGTCATTTTTGTCAGCTTCAAGAGTGCTCTCCATGGTCATCACCTTTTATTAAAGACTTGTGCTTCCATCCTGTTAACCTTTCTGAGATGAAGGATAAACCTGGGGTTTAGTAACAACGAATTGGTGCTGAGGGACTCTGGTAGTTTTCTCTTATAGGAATGAGCTCTGGTTAAGTAATCATTGTCAACTAATACCTGGATGGTCTCTAAATGCATTTTCCTGAAGCCTCTTGCCTATTTCTAGAAAAGAAACATTAGGAATCTAAAATGCTGGCCACCTCTGATGGATGAGAAGTTGTTCTCCTTTCTCCTTACCGTTTAATGTAAACCTTGAAAAGTTCACCCACAGAAGCCTTGGATATTGTATTGTTTCAGAAGGATTAGGCAGGAATGTACATTTCCCTGAGGGATTACTGCTTAAAAACTGATTGTAAACTTGTTAAGCGGCTTGTCACTGACATTAGACTTTCTATTCTTCCTGCTCCCAGAAGAAGACACCAACAGTTAGGAGTTTAACTTTTGAGGCTTACTAGTGTTGAGAGGTACATCAAACAGTTCTAAGAAGGTCTGCTAAGAGACTTCTGGGTTCTGAATGATTTTATTTTGATTTGTGTCTTTATTTCTTAGTTTTTTGTTTTGTTTGTCTGCTTATTTCTGTTTTTGTTTTTCGAGACAGGGTTTCTCTGTGGCTTTGGAGGCTGTCCTGGAACTAGCTCTTTTGTAAATCAGGCTTGTCTCAAACTCACAGAGACTTGCCTGCCTCTGCCTCCTGAGTGCTGGGATTAAAGGTGTGTGCATCCAGTGCCTGATTTATTTCTTAGTTTTTAAGGGTGTTTTGCTATTTTTTGTTATTAAAAAATTAATTTATTTTGTATGTATGCCTGCATGTGTGCACGTGCGTGTGTGCACACACACCCCAATGGAAGGAAAGGAGTGGAAATCATAGGACAGCTTAGCGGGAGTTGTTGTTCTTCTAGGTCTCAGGGACTTCCTGAAGCAGTTGTGAGTTGTTTACCTTCCTGTTTAAGGTGCTTCCCTGTAGGATGAAATGTTTCAGTCTCAGAGGAAACTTAACTCAACAATATTCTGATATTAAATTTAGCTTGACTCGTAGCATTTTTTTCTGTGTTCTTGGGATTTAACTGGTACTGTGCTAGTAGATGAGAAAATATATGGGTCCTGGACAGATAGGGAATTGGGACACATAGCATGTGGACAGGGCATTAGAACTCTGAGATTGCTATCTTTTATGTCCTGTATCTCTTGTTGCAGTGGTTGGCTAAACTCCCTGAGTGCCCCTAAGACTTTAAGCGTTTGAACACTTACTCTTCACATTGCCCAAGTTCTTGAATCTTGGTTCTTCCTTAGCTTACTTCATGTTCTTGCAAGTGCAAGCTTATGTTTAACCCTTCTTTTATAAATGAATTCCTTTCTTCTCACTGGATAGAAACACACTTCATTTAGAAACTACCACAAGACCCAGCAACTCCACTCTTAGGCATATATCCAAAAGATGCCCATTCATACAACAAAGATGTCTGTTCCACTATGTTCATAGCAGCACTATTTGTAATAACCATAACTTGGAAGCAACCTAGATGACCCTCAACCGAAGAGTGGATAGAGAAAATGTGGTACATTGACACAATGTAGTATTATTCAGCAGAAAAAAATAATGGAATCATGAGATTCGCAGGCAAATGGATTATACTAGAAGAAACCATCCTGAGTGAGGTAACCCAGTCACAAAAAGAGAAACATGGCATGTACTCTCTCATATATGGATTTTAGACATAGATCTGGGGAGTGCCAGCCTACAATCCTATGGCCAGAGAGTCTGGGAAACAGAAACTTCATTTAGTGGCTGATCAAAGAAGAGGCCCTTATAAGTACTGAGCTGAACTCAAGAAAGCCAGTAACAGAGAGGGAGGACTGATGATCAAAGGGATTAAGACTGGGCTGGTTTAACCCCCAGAAACAGCTGACCTGACAAAGGTTAACTCTTGAATCCCTGGCATCAGCCTGGGAATCCAGCATGGGACTGATCAAGACCCCCTGAATCTGGGTGTCAGTGAGGAGGCCTAGGGAATCTATTGAGCCTTGGGCAGAAGATCATTACCCATCCCAAGTATACACACGGACTTTGGACTCCCATAGAACAATGTGAGTTGCACTCTCACCCTGAACTCTTGGGGAAGGGTCTAGGCCCTGCTCTATATGAAATGACAGACTATGAACACCCCCATGGAGGGCCTTACCCTCCCTGGGGGAATGAGGGGATAATGGGGGGTTGGGGGAGTGCATGGGAGGAGGGGAGGGAAAGGGAGAGGGACCTGGAACTGACTTGTGAAGCAACCTTGTTTCTTATCTAAATCTAAACTGGAAAATAAAAAAAGAAACCATACGAGGGCTGGGGATATAGTCCAGTTATAGAACACTTGTACCTTAGGTTCAATCCTTAATAATGCCACAAAAGAAAAAAGACAGGGAAAAAGAGAGAATAAGTACTTGGATCTTTAATGTATTTTATTTTATTTTTGTGTCTGGTGATACCTTTCTTGCACAAATAAAGCCTGTCTGGGGGTCAGAGAGAAGGAGCAAGCCACAACGTACCTTACCTCTTAAGCCTCTCAGCAGAGAAGGAAGTGATTTCCTGTTTGTCCCTACATGTATCCTGCTTCTGCCCACCTATGTCACTTTTTGTCTGTCTGTACAGACCTACAGACCTCTAGACCTCTATGGCTAGCTAGTGTCAACTTCCATTCTCTGATCTTCAGATAGACTTTATTTGTTCAAGAAAGATATCACCACGTTTGTGTTGTGTGTGTGTGGGGGGCGTCTCCTTAGTGGGGTCTTTCTATGTTTGTCTGCCAGATTGGTCTTGAATGGAGGCGGTGATCTCTCCACTTGACTAGCCAGACCTCCAGTTGTATGCTACACACTACCCTTAATGGTTGGTTTTGTTTTGTTTTATAATAAATTAATGAGAGAGTGACAAAGGGTGAGAGAGAGAGACTAACCATATAGTTATGTAGTTCAGGCTTGCCTTGAAGGCCTGTAAACCCTCCTGACTCAGCATCCCGTCCTGAATGTTGCATTGATGGTGTTGGCCACTGTGCTGGCCTATAGCCCTTGAGTGGAATGAAACAGCCACTGGTTGTCTCCCTAATTGTCCTATAACAACCTCTTAAAAACAGCTTGTTCAAAGCAGTATCGAAATATGGTTCTTTCCCTGCTATAGGTTTCTCCATCATCTGTTTCCCTCTTTAGTAAGTTTGTTGAAAGAATTAGGTTATTTTTTCTTTCCTTTAGTAAAAGTTATTTGGCTGCATTGTGTGTGTGCATTTATGCATTTGGACATGTGTGCCTGTGTGTGCAAACAGGGAAGCCAGAGACTACATGTGGTGCCTGCTCCATTGCTTTCCATTTTATTCTTTGAGACAGTGTCATGTGTCATTAGTGTTTTGTATTGAATTTTTTTGGTTAAGTTGGCTGGCCAACTAGCTCTCAGGATCTGTCTTCTCCCCTATCAGCAGTTGGGTTGCAGGCATGCATTTAGGGTCACATGTGGGTTCTGAACTCATCATACATAGGCAACAAGAAGTCATATTCACTGAGTCATCTCCTCAGGCCTAGGTGATTGTGTTCTGTACACCTCCCTGATGTATGTCTTTCTGATTGCATTTCCAATATGTGATTTTAGTTTGTTCATTTGGCCTTATAGTTTTTTAATGATCATTATTGGAGCTAGGGAGTTTTTTTAAATTTTTTTCATGAATACCTTATACGTGAATGATACCTGTTTTTAAAAGGTAGATAGGAGCTGGAGAGATGGCTCAATGGTTAAGAGCATTGGTTTCTCTTCTAGAAGTGATGGATTATGATGGAGAAGTGTAACCTGAATAAACCCTTTCCTCTCCATCTTGCTTTTGGTAATGGTGTTTCATAGCAGTAGAAACACTACCTCAGACAGCCTCTTCTCCCATTCTTGCTGGGATTTTGACTGACTTGATCGTGTGCAGGTCTTGTGCATGTAGTCATTGCTGATTTGAGTTCATGTGTGCAGTAGTCCTGTTGTGTCCAGAAAATGGTTTTTCTGCATACAGATTCCCACTACCTATTGCTCTTGCAATCTTTCATCTTTCTCTTCTGCAATGGTCCCTGGGACTTATAAAGGAGGGAATGTGGTATAGATGTCCCAGTTAGAGGTGAGCACTCAGTCTCTTATTCTCTGCCTCTTGGCCAGTGTGGGTCACTGTATCATTCACCACCTATTGCAAAGAAAATTTTCACTGAGGAACGTTGATAGATACATTAACCTATGGGTATGAAGATAAGAATGTAGAGGAAATTGGGTTACTATGTCCATTTAGCATGTTAGTTTTCCTCTAGAGTCTACAACCTAGCCAGCCATAGATTTGTGAACAATTAACAGTTGCAGGCATGAGTTTGGCCTTGTTTTGTAGGATTTAAAATACAATCAGGAAGAGATTGGGTGCTCCCATAACTTTCAGGCTGCTGCTGCACTGGGGGATGTTTCATGTTAGACCAGTCATTACTGTAGCTCCCAGAATTCACAAGACTTCAGTGGGCAATCAACCTTAAGTGTCTGATGTTTCTCCAGGGTCCTTTGCTGAGTCCTCGGGACACTTCCTTCTCTTTCTTTTTAACTAGTCTCTCTATGGCTGTGGATTGTAGCATGGTTATCCTTTACAGCTAATATCCACTTATAAGTGAGTACATACCATGTTTGTCTTTCTGTGTCTGGGTTGCCTCTCTCAGGATATTTTTTCTAATTCCTTTCATTTGCCTGCAAATTTCCTGGTGTCCTTGTTTCTTACAGTTGAGTAATACTCCATTCTGTAAGTGTACCACATTTTCTTTAATCAATTCCTTGATTGAGGGACATCTAGGTTGTTTCCAGATTCTGGCTATTACAAATAATGCTATAGTGAGCAAGTGTCCTTGTGGTATGATTGAGCATCCTTTGGGTATATGCCCAAGACCAGTATAGCTAGGTCTTGAGGTAGATTGATTCTCAGTTTTCTGAGAAACTGCCACACTGACTTCTGAATTGCCTCTACAGTTTTGCACTCCCATCAGCACTGAAGGAGTGTTCCCCTTTCTCCACATCCTCTCCAGCATAGGCTGTCACTTGTGTTTTTTATCTTAACCATTTTGACAGGTGTAAGATGGAATCTCAGAGTCCTTTTGATTAGCATTTCCTTGATGGTTAATGATGTTGGACATTTTCTTAAGTGTTTCTCGGCCATTTGAGATTCTTCTATTGAGAATTCTCTGAGATCTGTGCTCTCTTTCTGATTGGATTATTTGGTTTGTTGATATCTAGTTTTTTGAGTTCTTTATATATTTTGGAAATCATCCCTCTGTCAGATGTGGGGTTAGGGAAGATCTATTCCCAGTCTGTGGGTGACGTTTTGTCCTATTGATGGTGTTCTTTGTCTTACAGAAACTCTTAAATTCCATGAGGTTCCATTTAGTAATTATTAGTCTTAGTGCCTGTTTATTGGTGTTCTGTACAGGAAGTTGTCTCTTGTACCAATGTGTTCTTGAAAATTTCCACTTTCTCTTCTATTAGGTTCAGTGTACCTGGATTTATGTTGAGGTCTTGGTCTACTTGTACTTGTGTTTTGTGCAGGGTGGCAGATGTGGATCTATTTGCATTCTTCTACATTTCAGCATCAAGTTATATTGGCACCATTTGTTGAACATGATTAGGTGTTCATGGTTTTGTGGATTTGTGTCTCTGTGTCTTGGATTCCATTCCATCGATCTACCTGTCTGTTTTTATGCCAGTACCATGTGATTTTTGTTACTATAGCTCTGTAATAGAGCTTGAAATGAGGGATGGTAATACTTTCAGAAGTTCTTTTATTGTCATGCCTTGTTCTTAAGTTTCACTGTTCACCATTAAAAATCTCTAACTCCTTATTGTTTTCTGTATTATCATATTATACAAATACTAACACAAGTGTAAATCAAAGCTGAGTATGTGGAATGGTATAGAACTTGCCTAGCATGTGCCAGGACCTGCTTCCAAACCACAGCAAGGATCTAAATTGTTTATATGTTACAGTTAATTTACTTTCAAATATTATGTGTGTGACTGAATGTGACTGCATGTGAAGGATTGTACCCACTGAGGCCATAAGAGGGCGCTGTATCCATTGGAATCAGAGTTACCGGGAGATGTTAGCAGTCAACCAGGCTCTGGAAACCAAACGTGGTCCTCTAGAACAGCAGAAAGTGATCTTAACCTCTGAGCCATCTCTCCAGCCTCTAAATATGAACCCTGTAACAGTTATTACTGACTTCACATATTCATTCCCGCAGCACACTTAATTTTCATGCACTTAATTTGTTCTTTGTGCTACTGATGCAAAACTAGAGTATCCAACTCAGAATAGGTCATTGGATTCCGATTTTAAATAACACACCACACCATTTTCTTTTTAGGGAAAAGGAGCAGTGAAAGAAAATCGATGGGTGTTCAAGAAAATCCAAGAATGGCAGTCATAACTTGGATGGAGTCTAAAATAAAAGATATCCAATCTGCTATCTCTAAAGCAAACACCCAAGAATGCGTGGTTATGACACTTCACAGAGCAGCTGAGCAGTCTCCATCCTGGAACAGTCATTCTCGATTTTGGTACTATTTGGAAAGCTTTAGAAATATTACTTTAATTGGCCTGTGGAGATTCTGACCACATCAGGACATATGCTATTTCCATAATCTTAAGCAGCAGTCCACATAGGGAATGCCTATGTGATACTAGGCATGGTCTTTCGAAGCTCAGGCCTAACCATTTGTGTGGTAGCTGAGGATGACCTTAAACTTAGGCTCTTCAATATCTAGTTTTATGTAGTGTCAGGATCTGGACCCAGAGTTTCTCACATGTTAGGTAAACACACTGCTAGCATGCTACAAACTCATCCCTGCTTGGTCTGATTTCTTTAGGGTAAAGATGTGAAACCTGGGCTCTGACTGTGAGACAAAGTTTTGTTACCCTTTCAGTGGCTGTGTGATCTGGGAGAAAGGATGCTGAGTGCTAATTCCTTACCTGACAATCAGGTTGAAGATGGGGAGAGGAGGATTCTGTGAGGGAGAGAAAGTTGCCTCTTGTACATGGAAGAGTGCATGTTAGATCATTTTACTGGTTTATGTGAAGACACAACCCTCGGCATCCCTGGAGCCTAAACCTGAGTGCCCTCTCCGAGGGACCACTTTGGTAATTTTCAGGAATTTTTGGCTTGCACAACCAATGGCAGACTATGGTGACAGTAACAGTGGCTTAGAGTGGGATTTTGATCCTTAGGTTCTTAATTTGATAAATACGTAAATAAATTTTCCAGAAAATATATAAATATGGGTGTCAGATTAGTGTATCGAGGCATTTTTCAGTCCCCATTTTTTAAAGCTTTTAAAAGAAACTTTTATTTTGTAGCATGTGAATTACAGGAAACAAAACACAAGAAGCTAAGAACAGTCTCCCAGTCACAAGCAGTTCAGTTTGATGTGTCCTTCCAGATGCTGAAAATGTACATATGTTTAGGGAATTGAGATTATACAGTATGTACCAAGCTTTCCCCTGCATTGTGAATATTCACCAACTAAAAATCCCATGCTACATGAGTATTTTGATAACCAAGAATACACCACACCATCTCAGTCTGTCAGATAAATGTGTAATCCTGTCTTCCTTGGCAACAAAAATTTCATAGAAGACAAAATGGCAGCAGGCTTCTAGATAGATGTACTGACGAAGTTACAATTAAGATTCTGCATTCCCTCAATGCTCAGCTTAGAGAGAAACAAAAAGCAGCAGACCAATGAAGTACAACATTCCTAAGTTTATCATCAAATGTATATACTAAAATATGAAGGTGTTCCTGCTCAATAAATGTATTCCTGTGGAGCACTGAAGATGTACCTATGGCATGGGTCCTCAGGATGTCAATCTCAACAGAGCACAGGGCTGCAGATCTCACCCTGTGAACCTTTCTGTGCTCCTCCAGTCAACCTAGCAACATGAATTAACTCACACTGTCCAGGCATGGCTTAGCTAGTCTATGTTCAAGAGTCACCTTTTATTTCAGCATATGAAGCTATGCTTTTAACCATATGCTCTCCTTTGGACATTTATGAAGTTCAGATATTGTGTAATGAATTTTGTACACAATAAACAGAGGTATCTTCCCATATGCATGTATAGATCCCTGGGTACAGATGTAACTGTCTTACAGATGTGGTGGTCCCAGCAAAGAGCTTTTCCTTCATCCCTCTTCTCTGCACAGCTCCAGTCAAGAATGATTCTACTACCAGTATTACAAAGTCCACCCCAGAAGACAGCCCTTTCTTTGGGCCCCTGGACTTGTCCTCTAATACTTGTCAACATTCCACACTAACTGAAATGCACACCAGAACAATGGCTAGGCTGGTGGAACCAACCACCAGGCACTATTCTTTCCCTATCTATCTCCACCTGGTAACATCATCTGCTCAAAGATATAGTCTAACAATTCCAAACAACCCCCATAAACATTCCTATGAAATAATAATCTCTAGAAAGTGTTAACCCTCTATTTCTTCCATGTGCATTTTTACATTAATTAGTACATGTGGGCACATACTTGCCACTGTAAGGGTATGGTGGCTACAAGACAATTAGTGAATCAGTTTTCTCCTTTTATCATGTGAGTCATGGAGCAAAAACTCAGGGTTGCAAGTGCCTTACCATCAGTCCATTATGCACATCTTCTTACTGTTTTGAGACAAAGTCTATGTTTCCCTGGCTGGCCTGTAACTCACAAGATCCATCTGCCACACAAAGTCTATTATGCACTTAAAAGTCTAAAGACTAGATGTTTCCAGTAACACTTTTGTTTTCCTAGCATACCTACAGTGCATTGCAGGAAATAAACTGCACATACCTATAAATAGCAATGTTCTTGTCTAGAACCTCTTCCATCTCTCTCAACCCAGTTTACATAACTGTTATTTTCTTTTTCGGGGGATATTAACAATTCCACTTCCTAAGCATTTTCCCTATGAATTTTAACCCAACTTTAAAAACACATCTTTTCACTAACTCTACTCCATCACATACTGGCAGCCCCTTCACCATCTAGGAAAACTAAGTGCTGATATTTGGACTTGTCATCTTCTGTATACAGCACAAATAAGATGCACAGACAAAGGGATAATGGCTAATCTTGCATTACCAAAGCTTACGTTAGAATTAGGCCCTTCATACACTCTCTTTCTTCCTCCCTCCCAAACCAGTACAAGACTATATTGCTCAGAAGTGATCTTAGCATTCCATTTCCAAAGGACAGCATTTCACCACAACTTTAAACAGGACAAACTAGAACATGTATTATTTACTACATGTATCTTTAACATACTTTGTGCACTTCTAAATACCTAGAAGGTCTAGATGTTTCAGACGAGGACATAAATGTATCCCCTATATACAGAGTAGTGTTGAAACCACACGCATTTAGCAATGGGTAGATCTCAAAGTGTCTTCTGCTAAGAGCATTCTGGTCTCCCATCTCCACTGTATCACATGACACTGGCACCTAACACTTTCAGAAGACAACCTTGTATGTCTTTAACACAGAGTATACAGAATTGGCTAGTTTACTAACTGTACTTTTGTCATACACTGGCATACCCTTTAATGCCTACAAACTAAAATTAGGACTCCTTTGTCCAGTATGTACAATATATACAGTATTGCAAATCTAAATGAAATGTATATACGGGGTGATGGGTAAGCTAAAACTATCTAGCACACTAATGGATCTTTTTGCAGTTTCTTCCCCCCCACCTCCTCAATCCATTGAACAAGTACACCTGGTACTGCTCTCAGAGGTGGGTTAGCAATTCTACTTCTAAACATAGTATCTCCAGTTTTTCAAAATCCATTTACACAAAGTTTATTCTACTACTTCTACTTTTGAATGTATCAAACACTTTTGCAATAGTTATTATCTGAGGTATCTTCGAAATGGGCCTTGACCCATTTTTTCTTTTCACCTTTCTCTCTGCCTTCAAACCAGCCGACAAATATAGGCATATGCAATGCATAGAAATTGCAACAAATTCATATCCCCAAATCATTTACAGACCAATCTGTCCTATAAATTTTAACAGTGTACACAATATGTTAATTTTACTGCTTTGTCATATATTGGCAACCTCTTTAACATTTAGAGACTAGAAGCTGAAATTTTTAGATATATTTGTCCATTATATACAGTACACACACAGCAAAACAAAATGCAAATATATAGAAATGGCATCTGAGAGGTCCCATATGAAAACACTAGTACACGACCTTGCTGCCTCCCAGCACTTCCTCCAAAGCACTGAGCAAGGACAGACGTACCTACTCACAGAGGGATTAATAATTCCACCCCAAAGGCCGTGTTTCATGAATTTTAGCAAAAAGATATTTACAAAGTGATATTTTACTACCTCTACATTTAACATACATTGCAGCCCCCATTTTTTTAAATCTGAAGTTTAAAATTTCCCAGGAGTCCTACCATTTATTATTTGGTAAATCTAGCTCTAGGTACAAAAGCTAATAATTAAAATAAAAATTAAATGTAATGTTTGCGAAAATGGCTTTTACCAAAATTCATCTACAGTATTTTTCCTTTAAGTCTTACAGTCTAAGCTTTTCTGTGGGGAATGACTGTTTTATGGAACTGAGAGTAACATGTGTAAAAAGTTAAATAAAAATATGAAAAAAAACTTGGAAAAAAGGGAATGTGTAATAGGATGCTGCTAAAATTCGGAAACTGACCTCTAGAGGGAACTAGCCTACTACTAAAGAAACTGAACTGACATTCTTTTTCTGTCCTTAGCATGCATGAAATCTGTAATGAAATTGCAAAACCATTTGGCTGGAGAAATACAAGAGGCTGCATAGAAGAGCTCTAGGATATGCATGTGAAATAGATGAAAGGGAATGACTGATATTCGTGAGGAGCTAATTATGTTAACATCTCCTAGCAACAATACTGTACCCAACATTGACGTTAGCCAAACAACAGATACAAATGGATGAACTGTTTCCACACTGATTTAGACCTTGCTTATATTTGACTTTCATCTTTTCTTAGTTTTGAACTTACATGATTGCCTAACACTTGCTCTGAACAGGTGACAATAGACCTTCAAAGTGCTTTGCCGAGGGTATATTTGTAATTTTGCTATTCATTATGGGATGGTGGTTCAGAACATTGTGCTGTCTGTGTCTGTAAAAGGTTTCATTATGTAATGATAAGTCACTAACTTCTGAGTGTTTGCAAACCAGGAAACCCATTTAAGTGTTGCTCCTGAAAGATCAAGCATGGGAGCTTAGTTCACAGAGGATACAAAGGTCAGATGTAGCTGTGGACTTTCTGGTTGGGTAAGGCACAAGTGATATAGCAACTAAGGTGTTTGAGAGAATTCTACAACAGCCTGGGCCTGTACATGCTAAGGAATGAACAAAGATATCTTGTGAAGAATGCAAACAGATGCTCCCAGAAGGTTTAAGATTGTTGAGACTCCAAGTGATAGGGGGGTCATCTCCCAGTGCTTAGGTGACTCACCTCCTTAAAGCTTTTGATCAGAGGTCACAGAAGACCCTAAAACAATAAAGGTCAATGCCACTGCTCTTGGGTGTTTTTTTCAGAGCTAGATGGTAAGATCCTATTGCTGAATGCATCATATGCTTTGGTTGCAGGACTTGGGTAAATAAAGCTTGTCTCCACCTTATGAACTATCTCATGTGTATCATAAGTTGATACTAAGACTGCCCAAGAGAGTTAAGGTAAAATTCCTAGTAGGTTGCAAATCTTGCATGTTTCATAATTGAAGTATAAGGAGAGATCTGCCAGCTCATGCAACAGTGACACAGAGTAGTTAGTTATAGATAGAGCCAACATTCTAATGTGGTCTGAGGTCCACTCTACATGGGAAAATTCATATCTGACATTGGGAACTTGGGCAAAATCTGTTACTAGTGAATTCTGAGGCTCCTATGCAGAAACAACTGATATTGCACTGTCTTTCTTAAATGTTGTAGTAGCTAGGGTGCATCCTAATATTTTTAATTTACTGTCATAACCTATCCTATGTACATTTGGATATTTCTCCAGTTTCCCTTTTCATTTATGTTTTGTAGCAGGAGGGATGCCCAAGGTCTCACCAACAGTGGTGTTCCAGAGACAATGAATGACCTGATAACATGACAATAACTAACTTGGAGGAGGAAAGGGGTCATTTCAGTTTATACCGGAAGCCAAAGCAGGAGCTGAAGACAGGAAGCTTACAGAAGGAAGTCAGGCAGAGACCGTGGAAGCTGACCACAGTTTACTGATTCTTTTCTAGGCTCATGTTCAGACAAACTTCAAATTGACATAATTAACAAAAGAACAAATGGAGTTCTAGGACCCACGAGGGCAAAAGGATTAAAAAATTAAAATGTTGAAAATGTTACATCAGTTCCTAACTGAAGGAGACTCATCTGACAACAAGGAATAGGGAAGGCAAAACTGAGCCAAAGGGCAGAAAATGGGGCAGGCAACATGGGGCATGATGGCTTTGTGTGTCATCAGGTACAACCATAATGAAACATTTCGATGAAACGATTCACATGTCCTCTGGTGCACATGTTTCCACTGAGAAAGTTGCAAAGAAGTAACTCATGCCACTGCTTCTGGAGTCACTAAAGTCATCTTCTGTGCCTGGTGGTGCTAACACCCCACCCCCACCTCACCCTTGTAGATAGCAGTGGGGGTTAGGTGGCATTTGCCTCAGAAGAAAAGTCAGGCAAAGGGTAATGTGACTGGCAGGTTTTAGGAAAGTGCACATGGAGACTCAACCTGTGTAGTCTCAAGGGTTCTTAAGCAAATGCTGCTTGGCTATTCAATGCCTCTGTTGTTTGAAGGCTACAATAGGCTGAGATACTTCAGGGACCAGGTTTTGCACATAGGCAGTTAAGCATGGTTAGAATGCCTGATCTGTCACAGTTCTCTGACTTATGCTGTCCCAGTGGTAGGATTGTCTGTGTTTAGAAGCGTTGCTAGGTGATGGTGGAATGGAATACCCATTCTACTGGGATTCTACCCTACAGGGCTTGCCTGTAGGTGCTTTGCCATAGTTGTGGGTACTGGTGGCAAATTTACTTGCTGTTTTATTCATAACAGTATCATTGTGTTTTCCCTGAGGGGGAACAAAAGCCCACAGGAAGGAGGGCAGGGATGGGGGGTAGGTATGGAGCTCTGCAATGAAGAAATTCTTGACCTTCTTCGGTCAAAGGCAGTCTTCTTCCGACTCATCCACCAGCCAGAGGCCTCGGTTTCAGAACAGGGCTTCTAGTCCCTGTCCCACCACACAGCTCCCAAATTACAAAGCTCACAGAAAGTTCCACAAAGCCGTGAGCTTGGGTGATGTTGCCGAGGTTCAGTTCAGACTCGAGACTTGGAAAAATGGTGCTAATGACTGAGACAGGAACAACAGGTGACTGGGGCTGGGAGTCAGTGTCAAGGGGCAGGCTGGGTGGCACATGGAGAAAGAAAAGTCAACTTCGCTAACTAGCCTGGAGAACCAGGGTGAGGAAGGGACTGCCATGGCTTCCAGTGGTGGTGTCTAGAGTGTTGATCTTTGTCATGAGGCCATCTTGATAACCAAAGTTGGCAATCTCTATGCTTGGCAGTTATTGTACTGTTCCCAGACACTTGGGATTCTCAGTCTTTGATGTCCAGCCCTCCTCTTTTCTGTGACTGCTTGATGCATTTGTTTCTCACCCAGGCACCTCATGCTCAGCCATTTGTCCTTATTTCTTCTTTCAATCCCCCAAAGAAACTCAGTTCGAATTAATAAGCAACCTTTCGAGATGGGATCTGAGTACCCATATGAAGAATACAGAGAGTTAAGGTGGACTCCTCCAACGCTAACTTCACTCTCTGGAGTCATTTTCAAAGGGGGTCCTCCAACTGGGTTTCAGGATTGTGGGAGCTTTTGTCTTATCTTCTTGCCTAGGGTGGCCACCCAACCTTTCTATGTCTCTGAGTTTTTCATCTGTCTGAAAACTATACTGTGACTTCAGTGTTTTCCATCATGTCTTTCCCATAGACTCATTTGTATTCTTTATTTTTCTCAAGCTGGCCATCAAAAATTCACTTCTAATATGCCATCCTTGTAAGATGGCTCCTTCCTTTTTTTCTTATCTGTGATTTCTGCCATGAACATATGCAGAAACATTAATAAACATTTAGTGGTAATAAAATAGTTCTTGGGAAGAGCAAGTTTACCCATATTTTACACATAATAGTTTCTTATATCTTATTTGTACCTGTATATTGATATATTCCACAGCACTTAAGTAAAGACAACTTTTAATAGAAACTGTAGGTTTATTATGAAATCATATTATTATATACATACAGTTTTATTATACAGAAATAATTAGACACTGCCATTTTAGTTGAATTTTCCTGAAGATCAGATAACAAATGTCATTCACTAATTCAAGTTTTCCTTTCTTTTAAGAACATTTTTGTTAAAAATATTTAATAATGACCGCAGTCATGAGAGAAGGAAAACATGAATAGAAACGCAAAGAGTTTGGCTCTGTGAAGTCAAGAAAAGTGAAACATAGAAATGAGAAAATAACTATGAGCTTTTTAAAAGTGGTGTGTATTTTCACTTTGGAAAATTTTAGACAGCAAGGTCACATATATCACCTCTCATTGTGCTTGATAAACTCGGAATAAATAATGTAATTCCATATACAAATGACAACCATTGGAGAATCTAATTTGCATATCTCTATGACATCATTAGTCTCTCTTGTAGAATTGTGCAGTGCTATGTGTCATTCTTACTGGCCATTGACATATTTATATTTCTGGTAAGTTTAGTATTTCATCCTCAATGGTTATCAGTTACTTGCCATGAAACTTCTTTTTATTTATTTATTTATTTTTCAGTTTAAATTTAGATAAGAAACAAGGTTGCTTCACAAGTCTGTTCCAGGTCCTTCTCCCTTTCCTTCCCCTCCTCTGATGCCTTCCCCCCAACCCCCCATTATCCCCTCATTTCCCCAGGGAGGGAGAGGCACTCCATGGGGGTGTCCATAGTCTGTCATTTCATATAGGGCAGGGCCTAGACTCTTCCACAAGAGTTCAGGGTGAGAGTGCAGCTCACATTGTTGGATGGGAGTCCAAAGTCTCTGTGTATACTCGGGATGGGTACTGATCTGCTGCCCAAGGCTCAATATATTACCTAGGCCTCCTCACTGACACTCACATTCAGGGGGTCTTGATCAGTCCCTTGCTGGATTCCCAGGCTGATGCCTGGGATTCAAGAGTTAACCTTTGTCAGGTCAGCTGTTTCTGGGGGTTAAACCAGCCCAGTCTTAATCCCTTTGGTCATCAGTCCTCCCTCTCTGTTACTGGCTTTCTTGAGTTCAGCTCAGTACTTAACCGAGGGAGTCTGCCTCTTCTTCGATCAGCCACTAAATGAAATTTCTGCTTCCCAGACTCTTTGGCCATGGGATTGTAGGCTGGCACTCCCCAGATCTATGTCTAAAATCCATATATGAGAGAGTACATGCCATGTTTCTCTTTTTGTGACTGGGTTACCTCACTCAGGATGGTTTCTTCTAGTGTCATCCATTTGCCTGAGAATCTCAGGATTCCATTGTTTTTTTCTGCTGAGTAGTACTCCATTGTGTCAATGTACCACATTTTCTCTATCCACTCTTCGGTTGAGGGTCATCTAGGTTGCTTCCAAGTTCTGGCTATTACAAATAGTGCTGCTATGAACATAGTGGAACAGACATCTTTGTTGTAAGAATGGGCATCTTTTGGATATATGCCTAAGAGTGGAGTTGCTGGGTCTTGTGGTATGTTTATTCCCATTTTTCTGAGGAATCTCTATACTGATTTGCAAAGTGGCTGAACCAGTTGGCACTCCCACCAGCAATGGAGGAGTGTCCCACTTTTACCACATCCTCTCCAAAATAAATTGTC